>NC_057809.1:95768584-96068584 GCF_018294505.1 Triticum aestivum
GGATGGACGACGTCTTGACCGTGTGACCGTGTGGGGTTGGATGGACGACGTCTTGACCGTGTGGGCGGTGAGTCTCCGGTGGATCTCCTCCACACTGCAGGCTCTCTCCTACTGCATTTGGTGGCTTACGGTCGCGGTCGTTAGCCTCGGTGCGTTCGCGGGGGCTGGTAAAGGTAAAATCGACCGGAGGAAACTCTGGATGACTCGTCCATACCGACGGTGGCGACGACCAGGGTCGCCGTTCTCCTACTTGCAGGCGCCGTCGAGGTCCCTACCCTCCACCCCGTCCCCATGCCCGGGTGAAAACCCTAAATCTCCTTAGATTGGGCGGCGGCGGCACTACGTGTGTCGTACCCTTCTTGGAGGCGCCGCCTGGGGCGTTTGGGTGCTCGGTTTGAGGAACTGCAGGCGGAGGGGATGGGACCAGTGGCAGCAGGTGGTGTTTCGCATCGGAGGAGCGGCGTGGCATCTGACACGTCGACAACGGCGGGTCTCAGCGGCATGGAGCAGCGGAGTCTCGCTGGTGGGCGTGTGATGATGGACGAGCGCAGGATGGTGGCGTTCTCTGGCGTCGTGGTGGCGACGACGACTGCTAGACCGGGCAAGGTAGATGCAGCATTACAGCACTAAAGATGGATTGGTGGCAGGTGGTTGCGGCGACCTCATACCCGACAGGCGTCCTAGTTGAGGAGTGCGCCGGACTGGTGGGTGCCCCATACCCGGACGGGCGTCCTGGTTGGGACATCAGGTCTTAGATGTTAGGTTTGGCTGCGAGGTCTTTTGATATTAGGCTTAAACTGTTGGGGAACGTAGTAATTTAAAAAAAAATCCTACGCACACGCAAGATATATCATGGCGATGCATAGCAACGAGAGGGGAAGAGTGTTGTCCACGTATCCTCATAGACTGTAAGCGGAAGCATTATGACAACGCGGTTGATGTAGTCGTACGTCTTCACGATTTGACCGATCCTAGTACCGAAAGTATGGCACCTCCGCGATCTGCGCACATTCGGCTCGGTGACGTCCCACGAACTCACGATCCAGCTGAGTGTCGAGGGTGAGATTCGTCAGCACGATGGCGTGATGACGGTGATAATGAAGCTAGCGGCGCAGGGCTTCGCCTAAGCACTACGATGATATGAACAAGGTGGATTATGGTGGAGGGGGCACCGCACATGGCTAAGGGATCAATGATCAACTTGTGTGTTCTAGGGTGCCCCTCTGCCCCCATATATAAAGGAGCAAGGGGGAGGCCGGCCGGCCCTTGGGGAGTGCTAGGAGAGGAGGAGTCCTCCTCCTAGTAGGAGTAGGACTCCCCTTTCCTAGTCCTACTAGGAGGACGAAGGGGAAGGAAGAAGAGGGAGAGAAGAGAAGGAAAGGAGGGGCGGTGCCCCCCTTTTGTCACACCCTAGCTAGTCATGCATCAGAGTGTGTGCATCATGTTTAAATTTCCATTTAATTTGAAATGGGGATTGTGAAACCCTCAGAAACATTCCTGAAAATGATCCAAATAAAAATTTCTCCAAAAGGGTCCAAGAAAATGCTCATGTTGCTCTCTGAAAATATTGGACAGAGATAAAAATCAAATCAATATTTTTAAGAGCTCATAGGTATTTATTTTGGGCATTTGGAATTAATGCATAAATATTTGCATTGGAAATATATTATTTATATATATTAATATATGTCCAAATATTATGCCAATTATAAAGGAGCTCTGGAATAATATATCTAGCCCCTGCAAAAATTGGCATAAGGTAAATAAATGATTTAATATATTTTTTTAAATCAAAACAAATGTCAGAAATTAGAAAAACAGAAATATTTAAAAGGGAGAGCCTTACCTGGGCTCCTCCCTGTGCAGCCCAGCCAGCTGGCCGGCCCAGCCAGCAGGCGGCCCAGCCCGCCTCCCTCCTCTGTCGTCTTCGTCCTCGACAGAGGGAGGGGAGTGTGGCCGGCGCGCGCGCGCGCCACCGCGCCACGCCACCTGCTCGCCTGCCTGCCTGCCCTCCCCTCCTCGCTCGATGCCCCGGACGACGCCACGCCCTCCCCCCTGCTCTCTCTCACTCTCCCTCAGCTCTTCCCTCCTCTCCCTCGCTCTCTCTCACACGGCCGAACACCACCGTCGCCGCCGTTCGCCATAGCAGCCGTCACCGGCCACCCCTCGCCCCTCCGTTGAGCTCAGGAGCTCCGCCTCGACCCCCTCTTCCTCCCCACCGCTCCACGGGCCTCCGGAAGCCCTGCATCGCCGCCCACGTCGCCGTTCCCCTTCTCGGCCACCGGAGATCGTCGCCGTCGAATCGGGAGCTACCGAACGTCCCCGAGCACGCTAACCATCCCTGCAGCTCCGCGGTGAGCCACTGATTCGATTCCCCCTTGCCCCGTCGTCCCTAGCCTCCTGTAGCTGCCGCCCCCTTGAGCTCCGAAGCTCGCCGCCGCCGTGCCTCGTCGCCGTCGTGGCCACAGGCACCGTAGCGCCCAACCGAGCACACCCACGTCCTCACCGCACCGCGTAGAAGCCGTAGGTGCCAACCCCGCATCCCCGCAGCCGTTGTAGCCTCGACCCCGAGCTCAACCGAGCTCCGGCAGCCGCCACGGTCGTCGCCGTCGTCGGTACCAGCCACCTCAGGCACGGCCACCACCACCGTTCGACACGCGGGAGCAAGGGCTCTCCAACGAGCCCAAGCACGGCCTCGCCCGTGCTCTGTAGCGCGTTTCCGCATCGCGCCGCCGTCTCGGGCCCCGCCGGCGTCATGTCGCCGGTGGGTTTGACCTGTTTGACCTGGGGTTTGACCCCCCCAGGGTCACTGACGCGTGGGCCCCATCGGCCAGGTGGTCAGATTAGTGCTAATCACCGTTTAATTAACCCCCCTGACACTGATAGTGGGCCCCAGCGCCACTAACCCCTAATTAGGATTAAATTAACCCTGTTTAACCCCCCCTGTCACTGACGTGTGGACCCCACACGTCAGGTTTGACCTCAGCCAGCCGCAGTTGACCACTGACGTCATGCTGACGTCATGCTGGCGCAATATTTATATTTCTGGATTTAAATTAAATCAGGAAATTCCAGAATATTATTTAAACTTCAAAAATCCATAACTTTTATTCTGTAACTCCAAATTGGACAAATTATATATGAAAACTGATCAGAAAAATCCAATCTATCCATCTGTACTATTTTCATGCATGATCAAACAAGTTAAATTGATGTTTCAAGCAGAACAAGGAAAAGCACTTTAAAAGGCCATGTTTGAGTTTGAAATTTGAATTTTTGATTCAAATTTGCTCAAACCCTTCTGGTCTTAGTTGCATTAGCCCAACACACTCATGTTGCTATGTTTCATGCATGCATCATATTGTTGCACATTGTTTGGTGATGGTTGTGTATCGGTGTTCTTTGCGGCAGGTTCTGCCTCCGAGGAGTACCGTGATTACCCTAACGAAGAACCGTATCAGTGCATCGAACCATCAGGCAAGCAACCAACCATTTGATCATATCGATACAATCCCATGTTCTCGCTCCTGCTCTCTTTTACTGCATTAAGACAACGCGTTTCAAACTGCTGTGTGCTATGGTAGTTGAACCCATTTCCTCTGCATGACCTGCCATTGCCACAGTAACTAGATGAAACCCACTAGCATGTGTAGGAGTTGATTGAGCCATATGTATGTGTTGTTCCTACCTTGCTATGCCTGCTATGCTTAGAGTCGTGTCAGGTCTGGTTCATCTGGGTGATGGCTAGAGTGAAATGATTATGTCGGTAATGAGAGTGGTGTGGTGAACACGATTTGGTAAAGGTATCGATGAGAGGCCATGTAGGAGTACATGGTGGGTTGTTTCATTGAAGCCGACCTTAAGCACTGAGATCTGTATGTGTGATTTAAGATACAGCTACTACCATGCATTGGGCCCTGAAATATGACCCCGCTCGACTTCTTATTCACCCTAGCTCTCTGTCCAGGAGTTGCAAGTAGTTTCTGGTGTTTGTAGTCTACTGGAGGCCGTGGACAGCGCTGACCGTAGGGGTGGGCTGTGATGCGGTAGGTACGTGGCCGGGTGTACCGAATACCCGTTAGGTATCTCGGAAACCCTGTTCACATCGTTCGGGGCCGTATGGGAAACCTCGGCCGGACTCCCTGCGGATGGAACCTGAATAGGCGATAAACCTGGACTAGAGGCTTAAGTGTTTAGGTAGGTCGTGGTCTACACCCACGTCGGCTTTCGCTTGAAGTCTGCCGAGCACATGTCGTGTGCAGACGCTAAGTGGTGGAAACATGTATGAAGAAGTACACCCCTGTAGGGTTATCATAATCTATTCGAATAGCCGCGTCCGCGGTAAAGGACTACTTGGTTGCCTATACAGTTCATAGACAAGTAAATGGAAACTACTAAAAGCCTCAAGATAAGTGTGAGTGCCGAGGATGGCTCTTCCGTAGGAAGACGGAGGTGGATCCTCGGTAGTGTATTGAAGTGGTGAGTAGTGGACTCGTGTGCGCAAAACCATTTCAAGTTGAAGTATCGTAGGATAGACTAGCCAAGAGTCAAAGCTGGCTTGCTGCAATAACTCCACCAACCCTTCTTGATACTATGCATGTATGTAGGATCTGATGTAAGTCTTGCTGAGTACCTTTGTACTCATGTTGCTATAATCTACATTTTTACAGAAGACGCTGCAACCCCTTCTGATGGGTTCTATGTAGACGTTGACATCAACGAGTAGGCTAAAGGCCCAGGTGGTGACCCTGAGCTTGTGAAGGACCACGTAGAATAGCTAGGCTTTCCAAGCCTCTTTTATTTTACTAGTTGTCTGTACTCAGACGATGTACTTCCGCTGCTGGTTTGTATGACTGTATGACTTGAATGCTGGGTCGTGTGACCCGTATCTTTGTGTATACTATGTATGGCTCCCTGAGCCTTAAATAAAGTACTTGTGTCGTAGAGTCATGTTGTGATGCTTCGTTGTATTTGCACATATCGAGCATATTGTGTGTATGATTGAAATGCTTGGTATGTGTGGGATCTGACTATCTAGTTGTTTATCTTTAGTAGCCTCTCTTACCGGGAAATGTCTCCTAGTGTTACCGCCGAGCCATGGTAGCTTGCTACTGCTCTGGAACACTTAGGCTGGCCGGCATGTGTCCTTCTTCGTTCCGGTGTCTGTCCCTTCGGGGAAATGTCACGCTTTGAGTACCGGAGTCCTGTTAGCCCGCTACAGCCCGGTTTACCGGAGTCCTACTAGCCCAGTGCTACAGCCCGGACCCACTTGCTGATGACCGACACGTTCGAAGCTGGGTCATGGATGCCTGTCCCTGTAAGTCTGTGCCACATTGGGTTTACGACTAGTCATGTCAGCCCGGGCTCTTTATCATATGGATGCTAGCGACACTATCATATACGTGAGCCAAAAGGCGCAAACGGTCCCGGGCAAAGGTAAGGCGACACCCGTGGGGATACCGTGCGTGAGGCCGCAAAGTGATATGAGGTGTTACCGGCTAGATCGATGTGACATCGAGTCGGGGTCCTGACAGCGTTGGCATCAGAGCCGGACTGCCTGTAGGTTCTCCAAGCCAAACCGGTCGATGTTGAGTCTAGAAATTCTTTAGTTATATGTAGGGGAATTGTTTGTGGGTTGGAACGTAAGGCTCTTTTTACTCCTCTATCTTGTGACATTCTGATCTAAGTCAGTCCATTCTTCCACCGGGGGTTAAGGAATTAGGACCTATTCTCTCTATCAGGATCACGTGTTACTAATCAGTAGTACCTTATAGGTATGGTGGATACAAGCCTAGTTCAGTTCTTCTACCATATTATGTTGTTAGAATGGATTCAAAACTTTGATATGATGATGATTGAGTGTGTACGAAATCCTTTGTCAAATGTCTCAAAATCCTTCTTGAGCATTTACAGCTGTTATGCTGCCGAAATTTTGCTAGAAATTCTAATGCCTTTGCATTATGATTGTGCTTTCAGATGGCCACTCGCGACCTCAATCAAGTGGTTCGCCTGACTCGATGCCTAGATGTACCCGGCCATACTGCCAAGTTGGTCAGGGTAATGACTGAGGCTGGATACCGCTGGTATCCTGAGTACACGGTCGAAGAGCAATTTCGGGGCTTCAATCAAAGCCAGTATCTCTGCACTATCAGGATATTTCCATCTTATCCTGGATCCACCGAGCCTCTTCACTGCTCCTATGGACTCGGGGTTACTATTGAGATGGCTGTGCAGGACGCCGCCTACTCTATGATGACCATTATGCGAGTCAGATCTGGTCTATTTCGGGACTCTGATTTCCGGTATATGCCAGGATCACTTCCGGGAGCACAAGGGTATCTCCAGGCTTCTATGCTGACCCCACCCAGGAGGATTCACGGACTCGCACCACTGCTGAGATGCTCGAGGATAAGGACCGTGAAAATCGGGCCTTGAGGTTAGAGCTCTTCAATACCCGTGCTGACCACTGGCCACTTTGACTCGGTTCGCACCGGCGGTGCAAGCTGGATATTCAGATATGCGCGATCTCTATCCTGTGAGATCTGCTCTGCCAGACGTGATGGGTTGGCGTGATGTAGGAGGCATCACCCCACCTCGCGGTCCCCGCAGGCCATCGTCTGTTGGTCCAAGACCTCATCCTAGCCCCTATGGTCCACAAGCTCCGCGAGATCGTCTGTTTCCGGATGATCATGTTGAGCTTCCAGGCTATGGAGGTGACTTCTACGAGGACTACTACGGATCGGTCTGAGTTAGTGGTAGTATCACTAGTTCGCACTAGCTGTGTTGTCTATCGTCCCGCGTGACTCGTGGGATATGACCTAGTTTGTACTCTTTCCGGAGGTGTAGAAAAATAATGTATAGGAGCTTGGGATGCCTCCGATGAGATGTAATCCTTTTCTCACCGTAATAGTACTTTGTTTGGTCTTGTACTAAACCCTGTATGGTGTGTATGACGATGGAATAAAAGAAGCAGTTTCTGTTTTTACCATGTCATACGGATGATCATCTTGCATTTCGAGTTATTCCTTACATTCTGTATCCTATGTCGGAATTTTATCATTCTGACTAAATCATTGTCTTGTTTACCTAGGATGGTCAACACGCGCGCTAACCCTGCTTCTCAAGAGCAGCCCGAAGGCAGTGAAGGCAGGAATGAAAATCTGCCTCATCCTCCTTCCCTAGCCGAGGTTATGATGGAAGCTGAGAGAAACAAGCGGGAGACCAACCGTTTGTTGGAGCGTATTGAACAGAACACAGCACACCATCAGAGGACTAACGTGGTGTCACTCAGTGATTTTATCAAATTGCATCCACCCACGTTCCACCACTCCGTCGAGCCTCTCGACGCTGATGACTGGCTTCGCAGTATCGCTCACAAACTGCGTTCCGCGCTGGTAGCGGAGGCTGACAAGGTCACCTTTGCTGCATATCATCTTGAAGGCCCCGCCAGTCTATGGTGGGAGGATTATGGAGCTATGCGCCCAGCGGGCCATGTCACTACTTGGGCTGAATTCAGCGAGGCTTTCCGTGAACATCACATTCCGGAGGGTCTCATGGACCGTAAACGTGAGGAATTTTGCAGTTTCACCCAAGGCCGACTTTCTGTGGATGTTTACAGCACGGAGTTTGGTAATCTCGCACGATATGCAACCGAGGAAGTTTCTACTGACGCCAAGAAGCAAGCAAGGTTCCGTAAGGGGCTTAGTCCTGAGCTTCGCCGTGACCTCCGTCTGCATGAGTGCACATCTTTTCAGAAACTTGTCAACAAAGCCATCAGTGCTGAAACTGGTCAGACTGACTATGACGCAACACGCAAGCATGGCCGTGACATGGGTTCCTCATCCGGTGCTGGTCCTCAGAAGCGCCGCGTGTGGGTACCCAACATCGCCCTGCCACCCAGGTTCACACCGAGGCCATCCTTCCAGGCGCCTCGCCCCGTTCAACAGTCTGCACCGGCCAAGCCCTATGGTGGTCCAACCAACAATGCTCCTCCACGTACCAGTTCCGTGACCTGTTTCAAGTGTGGGGAATCTGGTCACTATATGCGTGAGTGTCCCCAGACCAATCCCAACCAGTCTGCTAAAGCTGTTGGCCGTGGCAAGCCGACAGGAAAAATATTCCACGCCAAGCCGGTCACCGCTTCACGTGGCCATGTCAACTGTATCTCTGCCGAAGAAGCTCAAGAGGATCCCAACGTCGTTCTCGGTATGCTTCTTGTTAATTGCCATCCGGCATCTGTTCTTTTCGATACAGGAGCCTCTCATTCTTTTATATCCGAAAATTATGCTCGTTTGCATAACGTTGCATTCTGTGACATGCCATCCACTATGGAAATTTCTACTCCCGGGTCTAGATGGCAGACCTCTAGGGTAAGTTATGGGAATGAAATCCAAGTCGACAGACTTGTTTTTCTTGCATCCTTGATAGCCCTTAAATCTTCAGATATTAATATCATTTTGGGTATGGACTGGATGTCGGCTCATCATGCCCAAATTGATTGCTTCTCTAGGACTGTTCAACTCACTCACCCTTCGGGCAAGATAGTCAATGTCTTGACCCGATTAGCCAAGCGGCAGTTATATTCTCTTAACGCCAGCCCTTTGCCAGACCTTGAGGACATTCCGGTAGTCCGTGACTTCCCGGATGTCTTTCCAGAGGAATTGCCAGGTGTTCCACCTGACAGGGATGTTGAGTTCGTAATAGACCTCATTCCAGGAACCGTTCCGATTGCTAGAAGACCTTATAAGATGGCACCCCTAGAACTAGCCGAGCTTAAGAAACAACTCGATGAGTCCTTGAAAAAGGGTTTCATCCGACCTAGCTCATCTCCGTGGGCTTGCCCCGTCCTATTCGTCAAGAAGAAGGATGGTACGGACCGGATGGTTGTAGATTACCGACCTGTCAATTTGGTCACAATCAAGAACAAATATCCGCTTCCCAGGATCAACGACCTGTACGATCAGCTTGCTGGATCCTCAGTCTTTTCCAAGATGGATTTGAGGTTGGGCTACCATCAAATCAAAATCAGAAACGGGGACATTCCTAAGACGGCCTTTGTTACTCGTTATGGCCAATACGAGTACACCGTCATGTCCTTCGGTTTAACCAACGCTCCAGCCACCTTTTCTCGGTTAATGAACTCAATCTTCATGGAGTATTTGGATAAATTCGTCGTGGTTTACCTCGATGATATACTCATCTACTCCAAGAACGAGGAAGAACATGCCGAACATCTAAGGCTAGTGTTGAAGAAACTTCGAGAGCATCGCCTTTATGCCAAATTTTCTAAATGTGAATTCTGGTTGTCAGAAGTGACCTATCTGGGTCATGTAATATCTGGTAAAGGTATTGCTGTTAACCCTGAGCGAGTTCAAGCCGTCCTTAATTGGACTCCACCTGAATCGGTCAAGCAAGTTTGGAGTTTTCTGGGCTTAGCGAGCTATTGTCGTCGCTTTGTCGAAAACTTCTCCAAAGTTGCTAAACCTCTAACCGAACTCCTCAAGAAAGATAAGAAGTTCGAATGGACTCCACAATGTGAGCACAGCTTTCAGGAACTGAAAAGACGCCTGACTTCTGCTCCCGTACTGGTACCGCCAGACTTCTCCAAGGACTTTGTTATCTACTGCGACGCCTCGCGACAAGGACTAGGTTGCATTCTCATGCAAGATCGACACGTAATTGCTTATGCTTCACGGCAATTGCACCCACATGAGGAGAATTATCCTACTCATGACCTAGAGCTTGCAGCCGTAGTCTATGCACTTAAGACCTGGCGACATTACCTCCTCGGTAATCGTTGCGAAATATTCACTGATCACCAAAGTCTGAAGTACATTTTCACCCAACCGGATCTGAATCTCAGGCAAAGACGTTGGGTCGAGTTGATCACAGATTTCGACTTAGGAATAACCTACACCCCAGGGAAAGCCAACGTCATGGCTGATGCGCTAAGTCATAAATCTTATTGTAACAACCTGATGTTACAACAAAGTCAACCGCTTCTCCATGAGGAATTTCGGAAGCTTAACCTTCACATTGTACCTCAAGGTTTTCTTTCCACCTTGGTAGCAAAACCTACTCTTACGGATCAAATCTTCGCTGCCCAAAAGCGAGATAAGGGAATATCTAAAATCAAAGAGAACATTGCTAGCGGAGGTGCTAGTTGTTTCTCCACAAATGATCATGGTGTTGTGTACTTTGAGAACCGTCTAGTGGTTCCCAAGAACCAGCATCTACGGCAGTTGATCCTTAAGGAGGCTCATGAATCTCCTCTCACCATTCATCCCGGTAGTACTAAGATGTATCAGGACCTACGCCAGAGGTTCTGGTGGACTAGGATGAAGAGAGAAATTGCTCAGTATATTGCTAATTGCGACGTCTGTCGTCGTGTAAAAGCAGAGCACCAATGGCCTGCTGGCACCCTTCAACCCTTAGCTATTCCTGAATGGAAATGGGATAAAATTGGTATGGATTTCATTACCGGTTTTCCCAGGACCAAGAGAGGGAATAATGCTATCTTCGTCGTTGTCGATCGTCTCTCCAAAGTAGCCCATTTCCTACCTATTCGTGAGAGTATAACCGCTAGTCAGCTGGCAGACTTATACATCTCCCGAATAGTGTCTCTCCATGGTGTTCCTTTGGAAATTAACTCGGATCAAGGAAGTCTTTTCACCTCTCGATTTTGGGAAAGTTTCCAAAATGCTATGGGAACCCGTCTCTCCTTTAGCACCGCCTTCCACCCTCAGTCGAGTGGTCAAGTGGAACGCGTCAACCAGATTCTAGAAGACATGCTTCGAGCCTCTGTTATCTCATTCGGAATGGACTGGGAGAAGTGCCTTCCATTTGCTGAATTCGCTTACAACAACAGCTATCAATCTAGCTTGGGTAAAGCCCCTTTTGAAGTTCTCTATGGACGACGGTGTCGAACACCCCTTAACTGGTCAGAGACCGGGGAAAGACAATTCTTTGGCCCGGATATGATTCAGGAAGCAGAAGAACAAGTTCGTATCGTTCGTGAAAAGTTGAAAACAGCCCAATCTCGTCAAAAGAGTCAATATGACCGAAAACATAAGGCTATGACTTTCGAGGTTGACGAGAAGGCTTATCTTCGGGTCACCCCTCTGAAGGGAACCCATCGTTTCGGTATCAAATGCAAATTGGCTCCTCGTTACATTGGACCTTTTCGCATTCTCGCCAAACGAGGAGAAGTTGCCTACCAGTTGGAACTACCTCCGCACCTCTCCAGAGTCCACGATGTCTTCCACGTTTCTCAACTCAGGCGTTGCTTCTCGGATCCTATCCGTGGAGTGGACCACGAAACGCTTGATCTCCAAGATAATCTTACATATCGAGAGTACCCCATTCGTATCCTCGATCAGGCCGAACGTACCACCCGACGTCATAATATCAAGTTTCTCAAAGTTCAATGGTCGCACCATTCTGAGGATGAAGCAACTTGGGAAAGGGAGGATCGTCTTCGACTTGAGTATCCTTCCTTCTTCCCGGAGGAACCCAAATCTCGGGACGAGATTCTTTTGAGTGGGGGTGAGTTGTCACACCCTAGCTAGTCATGCATCAGAGTGTGTGCATCATGTTTAAATTTCCATTTAATTTGAAATGGGGATTGTGAAACCCTCAGAAACATTCCTGAAAATGATCCAAATAAAAATTTCTCCAAAAGGGTCCAAGAAAATGCTCATGTTGCTCTCTGAAAATATTGGACAGAGATAAAAATCAAATCAATATTTTTAAGAGCTCATAGGTATTTATTTTGGGCATTTGGAATTAATGCATAAATATTTGCATTGGAAATATATTATTTATATATATTAATATATGTCCAAATATTATGCCAATTATAAAGGAGCTCTGGAATAATATATCTAGCCCCTGCAAAAATTGGCATAAGGTAAATAAATGATTTAATATTTTTTTTTAAAAATCAAAACAAATGTCAGAAATTAGAAAAACAGAAATATTTAAAAGGGAGAGCCTTACCTGGGCTCCTCCCTCTGCAGCCCAGCCAGCTGGCCAGCCCAGCCAGCAGGCGGCCCAGCCCGCCTCCCTCCTCTGTCGTCTTCGTCCTCGACAGAGGGAGGGAAGTGTGGCCGGCGCGCGCGTGCGCCACCGTGCCACGCCACCTGCTCGCCTGCCTGCCTGCCCTCCCCTCCTCGCTCGATGCCCCGGACGACGCCACGCCCTCCCCCCTGCTCTCTCTCACTCTCCCTCGGCTCTTCCCTCCTCTCCCTCGCTCTCTCTCACACGGCCGAACACCACCGTCGTCGCCGTTCGCCATAGCAGCCGTCACCGGCCACCCCTCGCCCCTCCGTTGAGCTCAGGAGCTCCGCCTCGACCCCCTCTTCCTCCCCACCGCTCCACGGGCCTCCGGAAGCCCTGCATCGCCGCCCACGTCGCCGTTCCCCTTCTCGGCCACCGGAGATCGTCGCCGTCGAATCGGGAGCTACCGGACGTCCCCGAGCCCGCTAACCATCCCTGCAGCTCCGCGGTGAGCCACTGATTCGATTCCCCCTTGCCCCGTCGTCCCTAGCCTCCTGTAGCTGCCGCCCCCTTGAGCTCCGAAGCTCGCCGCCGCCGTGCCTCGTCGCCGTCGTGGCCACAGGCACCGTAGCGCCCAACCGAGCACACCCACGTCCTCACCGCACCGTGTAGAAGCCGTAGGTGCCAACCCCGCATCCCCGCAGCCGTTGTAGCCTCGACCCCGAGCTCAACCGAGCTCCGGCAGCCGCCACGGTCGTCGCCGTCGTTGGTACCGGCCACCTCAGGCACGGCCACCACCACCGTTCGACGCGCGGGAGCAAGGGCTCTCCAACGAGCCTAAGCACGGCCTCGCCCATGCTCTGTAGCGCGTTTCCGCATCGCGCCGCCGTCTCGAGCCCCGCCGGCGTCATGTCGCCGGTGGGTTTGACCTGTTTGACCTGGGGTTTGACCCCCCCCCCCAGGGTCACTGACGCGTGGGCCCCGTCGGCCAGGTGGTCAGATTAGTGCTAATCACCGTTTAATTAACCCCCCTGACACTGACAGTGGGCCCCAGCGCCACTAACCCCTAATAAGGATTAAATTAACCCTGTTTAACCCCCCCTGTCACTGACGTGTGGACCCCACACGTCAGGTTTGACCTCAGCCAGCCACAGTTGACCACTGACGTCATGCTGACGTCATGCTGGCGCAATATTTATATTTCTGGATTTAAATTAAATCAGGAAATTCCAGAATATTATTTAAACTTCAAAAATCCATAACTTTTATTCTGTAACTCCAAATTGGACAAATTATATATGAAAAATGATCAGAAAAATCCAATCTATCCATATGTACTATTTTCATGCATGATAAAACAAGTTAAATTGATGTTTCAAGCAGAACAAGGAAAAGCACTTTAAAAGGCGATGTTTGAGTTTGAAATTTGAATCTTTGATTCAAATTTGCTCAAACCCTTCTGGTCTTAGTTGCATTAGCCCAACACACTCATGTTGCTATGTTTCATGCATGCATCATATTGTTGCACATTGTTTGGTGATGGTTGTGTATCGGTGTTCTTTGCGGCAGGTTCTGCCTCCGAGGAGTACCGTGATTACCCTAGCGAAGAACCGTATCAGTGCATCGAACCATCAGGCAAGCAACCAACCATTTGATCATATCGATACAATCCCATGTTCTCGCTCCTGCTCTCTTTTACTGCATTAAGACAACGCGTTTCAAACTGCTGTGTGCTACGGTAGTTGAACCCATTTCCTCTGCATGACCTGTCATTGCCACAGTAACTAGATGAAACCCACTAGCATGTGTAGGAGTTGATTGAGCCATATGTATGTGTTATTCCTACCTTGCTATGCCTGCTATGCTTAGAGTCGTGTCAGGTCTGGTTCATCTGGGTGATGGCTAGAGTGAAATGATTATGTCGGTAATGAGAGTGGTGTGGTGAACACGATTTGGTAAAGGTATCGATGAGAGGCCATGTAGGAGTACATGGTGGGTTGTTTCATTGAAGCCGACCTTAAGCACTGAGATCTGTATGTGTGATTTAAGATACAGCTACTACCATGCATTGGGCCCTGAAATATGACCCCGCTCGACTTCTTATTCACCCTAACTCTCTGTCCAGGAGTTGCAAGTAGTTTCTGGTGTTTGTAGTCTACTGGAGGCCGTGGACAGCGCTGACCGTAGGGGTGGGCTGTGATGCGGTAGGTACGTGGCCGGGTGTACCGAATACCCGTTAGGTATCTCGGGAACCCTGTTCACATCGTTCGGGGCCGTATGGGAAACCTCGGCCGGACTCCCTGCGGATGGAACCTGGATAGGCGATAAACCTGGACTAGAGGCTTAAGTGTTTAGGTAGGTCGTGGTCTACACCCACGTCGGTTTTCGCTTGAAGTCTGCCGAGCACATGTTGTGTGCAGACGCTAAGTGGTGGAAACATGTATGAAGAAGTACACCCCTGCAGGGTTATCATAATCTATTCGAATAGCCGCGTCCGCGGTAAAGGACTACTTGGTTGCCTATACAGTTCATAGACAAGTAAATGGAAACTACTAAAAGCCTCAAGATAAGTGTGAGTGCCGAGGATGGCTCTTCCGTAGGAAGACGGAGGTGGATCCTCGGTAGTGTATTGAAGTGGTGAGTAGTGGACTCGTGTGCGCAAAACCATTTCAAGTTGAAGTATCGTAGGATAGACTAGCCAAGAGTCAAAGCTGGCTTGCTGCAATAACTCCACCAACCCTTCTTGATACTATGCATGTATGTAGGATCTGATGTAAGTCTTGCTGAGTACCTTTGTACTCATGTTGCTATAATCTACATTTTTACAGAAGACGCTGCAACCCCTTCTGATGGGTTCTATGTAGACGTTGACATCAACGAGTAGGCTAAAGGCCCAGGTGGTGACCCTGAGCTTGTGAAGGACCACGTAGTATAGCTAGGCTTTCCAAGCCTCTTTTATTTTACTAGTTGTCTGTACTCAGACGATGTACTTCCGCTACTGGTTTGTATGACTGTATGACTTGAATGCTGGGTCGTGTGACCCGTATCTTTGTGTATACTATGTATGGCTCCCTGAGCCTTAAATAAAGTACTTGTGTCGTAGAGTCATGTTGTGATGCTTCGTTGTATTTGCACATATCGAGCATATTGTGTGTATGATTGAAATGCTTGGTATGTGTGGGATCTGACTATCTAGTTGTTTATCTTTAGTAGCCTCTCTTACTGGGAAATGTCTCCTAGTGTTACCGCCGAGCCATGGTAGCTTGCTACTGCTCTGGTACACTTAGGCTGGCCGGCATGTGTCCTTCTTCGTTCCGGTGTCTGTCCCTTCGGGGAAATGTCACGCTTTGAGTACCGGAGTCCTGTTAGCCCGCTACAGCCCGGTTTACCGGAGTCCTGCTAGCCCAGTGCTACAGCCCGGACCCACTTGCTGATGACCGACACGTTCGAAGCTGGGTCATGGATGCCTGTCCCTGTAAGTCTGTGCCACTTTGGGTTTACGACTAGTCATGTCAGCCCGGGCTCTTTATCATATGGATGCTAGCGACACTATCATATACGTGAGGCAAAAGGCGCAAACAGTCCCGGGCAAAGGTAAGGCGACACCCGTGGGGATACCGTGCGTGAGGCCGCAAAGTGATATGAGGTGTTACCGGCTAGATCGATGTGACATCGAGTCGGGGTCCTGACACCTTTCCTACTCCAATTCGGACTAGAGGGGAGGGGTGCGCGGCCCTGCCTTGGCCGGCCCTCTCTCTCTCCACTTAAGGCCCATGTGGCCCATTAGTTCCCCCGGGGTTCCGATAACCCCATGACACTCCGATAATTATCCGATGACCCCCGAAACTCATCCGTGCCCGAATATAGTCATCCAATATATCAATCTTTATGTCTCGACCATTTCGAGACTCCTCATCATGTCCTTGATCACATTCGGGACTTCGAACTACCTTCGATACATCAAAAAACATAAACTCATAATACTGATCGTCACCAAACGTTAAGCATGCGGACCTTACGGGTTCGAGAACTATGTAGACATGACCATGACACGTCTCCGGTCAATAACCAATAGCGGAACCTGGATGTTCATATTGGCTCCCACATATTCTATGAAGATCTTTATCGGTCAAACCGCATAATGATATACGTTGTTCCCTTTGTCATCGGTATGTTACTTGCCCGAGATTCGATCGTCGGTATCTCAATTCTCAATACCTAGTTCAATATCGTTACTAGCAAGTCTCTTTACTCGTTCCGTAATGCATCATCCCGTAACTAACTCATTAATCACATTGCTTGCAAGACTTATAGTGATGTGCATTACCGAGAGGGCCCAGAGATACCTCTCTGATACTCGGAGTGACAAATCATAATCTCGATCTATGCCAACTCAACAAACACCATCGGAGACACCTGTAGAGCATCTTTATAGCCACCAGTTACGTTGTGACGTTTGATAGCACACTGAGTGTTCCTCCGGTATTCAGGAGTTGCATGATCTCATAGTCATAGGAACATGTATAAGTTATGGAGAAAGCAATAGCAACAAACTAAAGGATCATCATGCTAAGCTAACGGATGGGTCAAGTCAATCACATCATTCTCCCTAATGATGTGATCTGGTTCATCAAATGACAACTATTGTCCATGGCTAGGAAACTTAACCATCTTTGATTAACGAGCTAGTCAAGTAGAGGCATACTAGTGACACTCTGTTTTTCTATGCATTCACACATGTACTAAGTTTCCGGTTAATACAATTCTAGCATGAATAATAAACATTTATCATGATATAAGGAAATATAAATAACAACTTTATTATTGCCTCTAGGGCATATTTCCTTCAGTCTCCCACTTTCACTAGAGTCAATCATCTAGTTCACATCATCATGTGATTTCACACCAATAGTTCATATCTTTATGTGATTAGTTCACAACTTCATATGGCTAATACCCAAAGGGTTTACTAGAGTCAATAATCTAGTTCACATTGCTATGTGATTAACACCCAAAGAGTGATCATGTTTTGCTTGTGAGAGAAGTTAGTCTACGGGTCTGGAACATTCAGATCCGTATGTATTTTGCAAATTTCTATGTCTACAATACTCTGCATGGAGCTACTCTAGCTAATTGCTCCCACTTTCAATATGTATCTAGATCGAGACTTAGAGTCATCTAGATTGGTGTAAAAAGCTTGCATCGACGTAACTCTTTACGACAAACTCTTTTATCACCTCCATAACCGAGAAACATTTCCTTAGTCCTCTAAGGATAATTTTGACCGTTGTCCAGTGATTCACTCCTGAATCACTATTGTACCCTCTTGCCAAACTCTTGGTGAGGTACACAATAGGCCTGGTACATAGCATAGCATACTTTATAGAACCTAGGCTGAGGCATAGGGAATGACTTTTCATTCTCTTTTTATTTTCTGCCGTGGTCAGGTTTTGAGTCTTTACTCAAGTTCACACCTTGCAACACAGGCAAGAACTCCTTCTTTGACTGTTCCATTTTGAATTACTTCAAAATCTTGTGAAGGTATGTACTCATTAAAAAATATATCAAGTGTCTTGATCTATCTCTATAGATCTTGATGCTCAATATGTAAGTAGCTTCAGCGAGGTCTTTCTTTGAAAAACTCCTTTCGAACACTCATTTATGCTTTCCAGAAAATTCTACATCATTTATGATCAACAATATTTCATTCACATATACTTATCAAAAAGGTTGTAGTGCTCCCACTCACTTTCTTGTAAATACAGGCTTCACCGCAAGTCTGTATAAACCATATGCTTTGATCACTTTATCAAAGCATATATTCCAACTCCGAGATGCTTGCACCAGTCCATAGATGGATCGCTGGAGCTTGCACACTTTGTTAGCATCTTTAGGATTGACAAAACCTTCTTGTTGCATCATATACATCTCTTCTTTAAGAAATCCATTAAGGAATCCAGTTTTGACATCCATTTGCCAAATTTCATAATCATAAAATGCGGCAATTGCTAACATGATTCGGACGGACTTAAGCATCGCTACGGGTGAGAAGGTATCATCATAGTCAACTCCTTGAACTTGTCGAAAACCTTTTGCAACAAGCTGAGCTTTGTAGACAGTAATATTACCGTCAGTGTTAGTCTTCTTCTTGAAGATCCATTTATTCTCTATGGCATGCCGATCATCGGGCAAGTCAACCAAAGTCCACACTTTGTTCCCATACATGGATCCCATCTCAGCTTTCATGACCTCAAGCCATTTTGCGGAATCTGGGCTCATCATCGCTTCCTCATAGTTCGTAGGTTCGTCATGTTCAAGTAACATGACCTCCAGAATAGGATTACCGTACCACTCTGGTGCGGATCTCACTCTGGTTGACCTACGAGGTTCGGTAGTAAGTTTATCAGAAGTTTCATGATCATCATCATTAGCTTCCTCACTTACTGTTGTAGGAATCACTGGAACTGATTTCAGTGATGAACTACTTTCCAATAAGGAGCTGGTACAATTACCTCATCAAGTTCTACTTTCCTCCCACTCACTTCTTTCGAGAGAAACTCCTTCTATAGAAAGGATCCATTCTTAGCAACGAATATCTTGCCTTTGGATCTGTGATAGAAGGTGTACCCAACAGTCTCCTTTGGGTATCCTATGAAGACACATTTCTCCGATTTGGGTTCGAGCTTATCAGGTTGAAGCTTTTTCACATAAGCATCGCAGCCCCAAACTTTAAGAAACGACGGCTTAGGTTTCTTGCTAAACCGCAGTTCATATGGTGTCGTCTCAACGGATTTAGATAGTGCCCTATTTAATGTGAATGATGCTATCTCTAATGCACAATCCCCAAACGATAGTGGTAAATCGGTAAGAAACATCATAGATCGCACCATATCTAATAAAGTACGGTTATGATGTTCGGACACACCATTACTGTGACGCCCAGATAATCAAGCTATAGTAAACCTCTGCTAATGGTGCCATGTCACCTCGGTTACTGTTGATAAACTGAAGTTAGTTCGAAACCATTCAAATTCAAATTTGAGTTAAAGGCAAACCACAAAAGTTTTCAAACATTAAAACTAAAATGTCAAAATTGTGTCAAATAAATCATGGATAATACTAGTGGAGAAACCACACTTTTATAAAATATTTAAAGGCTCTAAAGTAATTAAAACAACAGCTATGACAATTAATTAAATGCCTCTTAAAAATTATAATAATGCAAACTATTTTATTTAGGTGTCAAACTTTTGGGGCAGTAGAATAAGTTATAACATTAATTTAGGAGTTGTATTTATATTTTGTAAAACAAAAATTAAAAGAATAAAATAGAAAATAAATGAAATAAATAAAAGAAGAGAAAGCAACCCCCTGGACCAATTGGGCCACGGTCCAGCCTACTGCCACCAGGTCCGACAGGCCCAACCCGGCACTCCTCATATGACCTAGCCCACACCCCACGATCCCCACTCCACCCATCTCTCCCCTCGCTCCCCTCCTGGCGCCGCCACCCTCCAACACACGCACGACATACGCTGTGCAGGAGGCGCTTGGCCTCGCGCTACCCGCCCGACCGCGGGCCGCGGCATCACCGCTCCCCCTGGCCCCGCAGGACGGCGTGCTTCAGCCCCGGGCCGCCCCGCGACCCTGCTGCCGCGGATGAGCCACCTGCCGACGACAACCTCCCCCGACCCGCGCCATGCCTCACCTTCGTCCATCGGCTAACTCCAATGCTGCCTCCTCCTGGCGCGCCCGCGCCCGAGGCCCGCCATGCTGCTCCTCCAACGTCGTCGCGTTGAGCCCCTCCACCCCGGCCACCGCGTCGATCCGCCATCGTCGCCTCCACCATGTTGCCGGACCACTTCGCCGGACCGCCTCCGTCGCTCGTCCCCGACCTCCTCCCCACCAGACCACGTCGAGCCTCGCCGCCCCGCTCCTCTTCAAACGCCGGTGAGGGCATCGCCCTCCCCCCTTCCCTGCCTCCGCTCCGTGCCCGCCACGTCGTTCCCCATGTAGCTCCCGGCGCACTCATCGTCCGTGGCCGCGCTCCCGCGCCTCCCGGCCGCCCCATTTGCGCCCCCACCACTCCTGGTCGCACCCCCTGCTGCCACTTCTGCGGCTGCTATATGATGCGGCTGCCGCCGCTGTTGCGGCACCGCGGGGCTTGCTGTTGCCTGCTGAACTGCTGATGTCTGTTGCCGCCTGCCCTCTTCCCCTCTGCCTCGGCCGCGGGCCACCGCCACGCTGCTGGTCGCGCACCGTCGCAGCGGCGCAAGCCCGCGCCTTGTCGGCTCATACCTTCGGAGCTCCGGCGCCCCGCAACCAGGCGGGTACAGCCTTCGCCCGGGCAGCGCCCGTTCGGATGGCGTCCGAATCCGCAGCCGATTCGCGAGCACCCACGCCCATTAGGCCCCCTGTACCTATGACAAACGGGGCCCACACCCCCCAGCATGATTTATAAAAAAAGGTTAAAAAATAATAAATAATAAATATATATATTAAACAATTAAATAATTAATTAAATTAATTAATTAATCGTGTTAATTCACCTAATTAACTAGTGTTAATTAATTAAATAGTAATTAGATTAGTTAAGCCCTAATTAGATTAAACAGTCTATGACAAATGGGCCCCGTCTGTCAGTTTGACCGGTCAAAGGTAACAGTTGACTGTTGATGTCATGCTGATGTCAGCAAACACTATTTGGATAATGTTGTTTTATAATGATTAAATAAATCCTAAAAATGATTTAAATCTTTTGAAATTAATATAAAATAAACAGTAACTCGGATCGAAATACTTTGTACATGAAAGTTGCTCAGAACGATAAGATGAATCCGAATACGCAGTCCGCTTGTCAGCCACACGTCCCTAGCATATCAAACCTGCAACTTTTACCCTCCGGTCTGTCTGTCCGAAAACGCGGAACACCGGAAATACTCTCCCGGATGTTTTCCCCCTTCACCGGAACCACCTCATACCGTGTTAGGGCACCCCTAGCACCGTTACTTGCCATCTCATGCATCGCCATGCTTTTGTTTGCATTATATTTATTGTTTCTTCCCTCTCACTAGACACCAAGACCGACGCCGCTGCTACCCAGTACGACTACGGTGTTGACGACCCCTCTCTCTTGACAGAGCAACCAGGCAAGCCCCCCCCCTTGATCACCAGATATCACCTACTCTTCTCTATACTGCTTGCATTAGAGTAGTGTAGCATGATACTGCTTTCCGTCAATCCTATTCTGATGCATAGCCTGTCATTATTGCTACAGCTATTGATACCTTACCTACAATCCTAATGCTTAGTATAGGATGCTAGTTTATCATCAGTGGCCCTACATTCTTGTTCGTCTGCCATGCTATACTACTGGGCCGTGATCATGGGCATATGATATATACTTATACTGTTACATTACCGGTGATACTGTTTGGAGATGGGGGCTGAAGGGGCAGGTGGCTCCATCCCGGTAGAGGTGGGCCTAGGTTCCCGACGGCCCCCGACTGTTACTTTGTGGCGGAGCGACAGGGCATGTTGAGACCACCTAGGAGAGAGGTGGGCCTGGCCCTGGTCGGCGTCCGTGGTTATTTCAAAAAAACACACTTAACGAGATCTTGGTATTTGATCTGAGTCTGGCCACTGGCCTATACGCACTAACCATCTACGCGGGGACAGTTATGGGCACTCGACATTGTGGTATCAGTCGAAGCCTTCGTGACGTCAGCGACTGAGCGGTGCGCGCCGGGTTGGACCGCGTAAAGCAACTTCCTTTGTAATGGAGGTTGCTAGGTCTGCTCTCCGGCCGCGTTCGCAACGTGGAGGTGTGCAACGGGCAATGGGCCCAGACCCCTGCGCCATAGGATTTAGACCGGCGTGCTGACCTCTCTGTTGTGCCTAGGTAGGGCTGCGACGTGTTGATCTTCCGAGGCCGGGAATGACCCAGAAAAGTGTGTCCGGACAAAGGGGATCGAGCATGTTGGGAAATGTGGTGCACCCCTGCAGGGAAGTTAATCTATTCGAATAGTTGTGTCCCTCGGTAAAAGGACGACCTGGAGTTGTACCTTGACCTTATGACAACTAGAACCGGATACTTAATAAAACACACCCTTCCAAGTGCCAGATACAACCGGTGGTCGCTCTCTCACAGGGCGACGAGAGAGGATCGCCGGTTAGGGTTATGCTAAGCGATGCTACTTGGTGGACTTACCATCTACTCTCTTCTACATGCTGCAAGATGGAGGTGGCCAGAAGCGTAGTCTTCGATAGGACTAGCTATCCCCCTCATATTTTGGCATTCTGCAGTTCAGTCCACATATGATACCGCTTTTCCATTTGATACCATTGCATACATATGTAGTGTAGCTCCTTGCTTGCGAGTACTTTGGATGAGTACTCATGGTTGCTTTGCTTCCTCTTTTCCGCTTTTCTATACCCGATTGCTGCGACCAGATGATGGAGCCCAGGAGCCAGACGCCACCATCGACGACGACTCCTACTACACTGGAGGTGCCTACTACTACGTGCAGCCCACTGGCGACGACCAGGAGTAGTTTAGGAGGATCCCAGGAAGGAGGCCTGCGCCTCTTTCGATCTGTATCCCAGTTTGTGCTAGCCTTCTTAAGGCAAACTTGTTTAACTTATGTCTGTACTCAGATATTGTTGCTTCCGCTGACTCGTCTATGATCGAGCTCTTGTATTCGAGCCTTCGAGGCCCCTGGCTTGTAATATGATGCTTGTATGACTTATTTTATTTGTAGAGTTGTGTTGTGATATCTTCCCACGAGTCCCTGATCTTGACCGTACATGTTTGCGTGTATAATTAGTGTACGATTGAATCGGGGGCGTCACAAGTTGGTATCAGAGCCGACTGCCTGTAGGAATCCCCCTTCCAAACTCCTTGGCCGAAGTTGAGTCTAGTTGATGAAAACTGTTTTACTAACATGACTGTGCGGCCCATGGGCCCACATTGCCATTGGGTGGTATTAGGATCTTTTACTCCTCGATCTTTACTCAGGGACTCTAACCTCTCCCCTATTCGGGTTAAATGATTTTGCTAAAAAGACTAACTTTAGGTTCTCGAAAGGCTTTCTCCCAGAGAGCCCCGCACTCCAGATGATTGCTTGCTGCACCAGAAGATTCCGAAGATACTCTCCGAGGTTTTCCCGAGACCCTTGTGCCCATCGACTTTACAATCCCCTACCACCGATATACCCTTATGGATAACTACCTACGATTGTCGTTCATACCTTCATCCTTAGTTGCTCTTGTTATTACAAGATGCCCTAAATTGCTCTCCGTTGTTCCGAGAATCCTTTGAGCTTACTGCCTTGCTGATCTTTGTCACCTGAATACCCCTACGGATAATTCTCGCACTTATCGAGTATCCGCTCTTTCCTAGTTGTTCATGTGTTCCTCAAAAGACTTCAAAATATTATTCGATCTTCCGAAAATCCTGAGCAGCCTATTGCTCTTGAAATTCTCACTTGCTTGCATTATGGTTAATCCCATAAGTTTCATAATCTTATTGGCCTCCCTTGTCTTTATCATTTTAAGTTCGTTGATTCAATATGTTGAGGATGCTCGCATTCCTCAGTCGAATCCTAGAATTCATCCTTCCGGCTCAGACGTCTTTTGGATATGAGCTGGTTCTTGACCAATCAATGCCTTGATCATTTGTGCTTCTAAGTCTATTGAACTTATTCATTTTTGATCAGAATGATTGCTTCTGATCCCTTGATTTGGAAATCATAAAATTTCTTTGCATTAAGCTTTGAATTAGTCAGTTGTTTCTATAATCCGATTCCTTGGCATTCCTTCTTCCTCTGATTGAGTACCAATACTCACATTAGCCCCATTGTGGACCGCCATACCCATTGTCGGGTTATTATCCGACAGTGTCCTTCACAACCAAAATTCTTGTGAGTTCTTTACCTAATACATAATGCCTTTGGTAAATTGTATCCTCTACTTTTGTCAGCCATGCTCTACTTTTGAGCTAGTGTTATTTACTCCTGAAGTTCATGGTATATGTTCTAAGAATTCCCGATGGGTTGAACCTATGCCTTCCTTAATCTGTGTGAACTCGAAAGTTTTCACGGGTCATACTCCTCTGGTAATTCACTAGGTAGGTTTTGACACTGAAATCATTTTTTTTCTAGAGTAGTGAATGAAAGGTTAGGCATTAAAGAAGTCAGAGTCGACCTTGAACTTTGTGTTCGTGCCCATGGACACGATGTAGATCTTATCATTAAATCTTCTCTTAAATTAATTACTCCCTTGGTATAAGTTCTTATATCTGGGATCCGGCCTTTTGCAATCATGGTTCCGACCATGTTCTCCTTTAAATACCTTTTCTCGTGCAAGTTTAAGCACTTGTCTTCTGCAGAGCAATACCCTAGTCCAAAGTCTATTTTGATCTACCTTCGAGTATTACCCCCCTGGTATCTCGAGGATATCAACCGATTGCACTACATCTTATGCATTTCTGATGAAGCAGTGCCTTTCCCCGTCATAGTCACTCCACGGGTTCTGGGTTGTCGTCAACCGAGAACATCGATAAGTGAATCGATTCCGCGCTCCGATACGATAACCTTAAGTAATTTTCATTGCTTATGAGTTTAATAATCCTTCAATTCATTCCTAGCCTGATTGGTTATATCCTTATCGTGCTAAATTTTAACTGTGCTACCTAGTCCTTCTTCCCAGAGCACAACTTTCGATGATGAGCTAAGCTTACGCAGATTTCCTCGTCTTATCGTTCCATCTTGGACGACAAGCTTGAATTCGAGTTGTGTCGTACTCATGGTCCCAAGAACATTTCGCTTCATCATTCCTTTGACTTGATGTCATCATCGATCGATTACATCTTCATGAAACTTCTCGACAAATGTGTCGTGATCATCATGAGCATTCTGAGCTCTTCCAGGATATCAATTGAATTCATGATGAGAAATACCATCCTTGCCCTCGCTGATTTGTGTTGTCATCGACCACTTTATTTCCTTCCCTCCAACCCAAACTTGTTCGTGATTCTGGGTTATACCTTGACTTCCTTGTTATCCAACATTTGTTCTTCTTTAGTTTGGAGTGTTACCATCTTTTGTCTCAAGAATGTTGTTAGAATTTCACCACCTCTTAAGAAATTCTTGGTATAGTGATGCTTCTCGCCATCACCATTCTTTTCTTGGCCCCCGTGCTGAGTGAACTCTGTTGTGAGAATTTGATATCTCTAGCAACCCTATTGCTTCAAAGTTAATGGACAATAATTCCAATTTGGTGTGCTGGTTGCTAAATCGCCATTCTGATGTTGGTCGTGCAACCCAACCCGCATTTCAAGTGCACCTTTCAACCAATTTTTAACTGTGGATGTTTTCCTCGAACATACATCATTATATTATACCATTTGATCTGACAAATATTATCTCCTGTTCACATAATTGTGGAAATCCATCTTGTTGGAGTTCTTGATAAATTGTCGCTGAGTCCATCAACCACATCCTCGTCTTCTTCTTGGTCTCTTATTTCGGAACTTGCTTCCATGGTTCATTTCCCAAGAATCTTGCAATGCCATCTCATCAAATTAAGTTGCGCCTTTTTCTTCTCAGGCATCCTAAGTCTGAGGTATCCTGACACCAATCGGATCAGAATCTCGGTCATATATGATGGTTGGGACATATTTCCAAGAGTTATAACATTGGTCTCTACATAACCCGGTGAGGTGGTGTCTTTCCTTAGCACCCTTGGCCAGAGGACCTATTGTTATAGTATATGTATCTTCTTATCAAGGTTAGCCATTCTTCATGAGGAATTGTAGGACTTATTCTATAAGTTGTTCCTGATGGATCCTTTGTGTATCCAAAGTCTAATTTTTACCCAGTGACCATGTCAATGCTATCTCGAAGCATGTCTGTGATACTCTGATTTTCAACAAGAACATTTGAAGCCCAATGCTAAATGTTTCTTGCTCAATTATTCAAACACCGTTGTATGGGTAATGTCATGAAATTTCTCTCCCCTACCTAAGGAGTTTTCTACATAATATCCTGTCATGGATATCATGTGCTGCTTGTCCTTGGGAAGGATATACCCCTGAAATATGTGTTTAAACACATTTTTACTTTCGATTGTTCTGTTTAACCTGTTGATCACATTTTCCTTTCCATTGGTTTGTTTGACCTTCTTGTGATCTATATAATCTAAGCAGTAATAATTCACTGCTTATATAAACACCTCGACGTACAACTCTGCCAGTGAGACCCTGTTTCTACTGTTGATGACATTTCGGTAACCGCCGATGGATGAGAACTTTGCCTATTGGCCCGCCTCGTTCAATGAGCAGGAAAATGGTTCTCTTCATCCCTCGCCCTTGGTACCGACGTTGATGCCGACATAACTGACAGGCTAATCCCTGACATGCCTTACTTACATGATCACGCAAGATGTCTCCGCCCTTCCTAATTTTAACCCACATGGTGGGCCCATAACCCACAGTTCCACAGGATCGAAATCTGACTCTCATGTACAACCTTGTTTCTAAAGTTATTCCTCACGCTTGGCTTTGTATGTAATTCACGAGCCACCTTCCATGGGATCATCAATTCTGATATTAAGCACAATACCTATACCCGTTGCCTTGTTTCAGGCAACGACGATTGTCTATCCGTTTCTAACATCTTATGGTACCTTCTTACTTTGCTCTCGATGTGTTTTATTTGTTCAACTCGAGAGATACTCTTATGATCGTTCTTGGGATACCCCCCCCCGATGATTTTCCCTTATAACATTCAATTGTTGTAAAGCTGCCCTTACCTATTCGTAAGTACGATGGAGTTCCCCGAAGAAAGGACGACCACTTCATCATGATGACCTAAAACAGCAGAATGAAGACATCAATGTAATGGATCAACCCCTTCGAGAAGAACAACCAAGACCAATAACACTCCCTAGAATTTCGTAACCCGAACCTCCCCCCTTTACTTCCCTCTTAAATCTCGGGACGAGACTTCTTGTAGTGGAGGAGAATTGTGACACCCAGATAATCAAGCTACAGTAAACCTCTGCTAATGGTGCCATGTCACCTCGGTTATTGTTGATAAACTAAAGTTAGTTCGAAACCATTCAAATTAAAATTTGAGTTAAAGGCAAACCACAAAAGTTTTCAAACATTAAAACTAAAATGTCAAAATTGTGTCAAATAAATCATGGATAATACTAGTGGAGAAACCACACTTTTATAAAATATTTAAAGGCTCTAAAGTAATTAAAACAACACCTATGACAATTTATTAAATGCCTTTCAAAAATTATAATAATGCAAACTATTTTATTTAGGAGTTGTATTTATATTTTATAAAACAAAAAATTAAAAGAATAAAATAGAAAAGAAATGAAATAAATAAAAGAAGAGAAAGCAACCCCCTGGACCAATTGGGCCACGGCCTAGCCTACTGCCACCAGGTCCGACCGGCCCAACCCGGCGCCCCTCATATGACCTAGCCCACACCCCACGATCCCCACTCCACCCATCTCTCCCCTCGCTCCCCTCCTGGCGCCGCCACCCTCCAACACACGCACGACATACGCTGTGCAGGAGGCGCTTGGCCTCGCGCTACCCGCCTGACCGCTGGCCGCAGCATCACTGCTCCCCCTGGCCCCGCAGGACGGCGTGCTTCAGCCCCGGGCCGCCTCGCGACAATGCTGCCGCGGATGAGCCGCTTGCCGACGACAACCTCCCCCGACCCACACCATGCCTCACCTTCGTCCATCGGCCAACTCCAATGCTGCCAGCTCCGGCTGCCTCCTCCTGGCGTGCCCGCACCCGAGGCCCGCCCTGCTGCTCCTCCAACATCGTCGCGCTGAGCCCCTCCACCCCGGCCACCGCGTCGATCCGCCGTCGTCGCCTCCACCACGTCGCCGGACCACTTCGTCGGACCGCCTCCATCGCTCGTCCCCGACCTCCTCCCCACCGGACCACGTCGAGCCTCGCTGCCCCGCTCCTCTTCAAACGACGGTGAGGGCATCGCCCTCTCCCCTTCCCTGCCTCTGCTCCGTGCCCGCCACGCCGTTCCCCATGTAGCTCCCGGCGCGCTCATCGTCCGTGGCCGCGCTCCCGCGCCTCCCGGCCGCCCCGTTTGCGCCCCCCACCACTCCTGGCCGTGCCCCCTGCTGCCACTTCTGCGGCTGCTATATGCTGCGGCTGCCACCGCTGTTGCCGCACCGCGGGGCTTGCTGCTGCCTGCTGAACTGCTGCTGTCTGTTGCCGCCTGCCTTCTTCCCCCCTGCCCCGGCTGCGGGCCACCGCCACCCTGCTGGTCGCGCGCCGTCGCAGCGGCGCAAGCCCGCGCCTTGCCGGCTCCCACCACCGGAGCTCCGGCGCCCCGCAACCAGGCGGGCACGGCCTTCGCTCGGGCAGCGCCCGTTCGGATGGCGCCGGCATCCGCAGCCGATTCGCGAGCGCCCACGCTCATTAGGCCCCCTGTACCTATGACAAACGGAGCCCACACCCCCCAGCATGATTTATAAAAAAAGGTTAAAAAAATAATAAATAAAAATATGTTAAACAATTAAATAATTAAGTAAATTAATTATGTTAATTAACCTAATTAACTAGTGTTAATCAATTAAACAATAATTAGATTAGTTAAGCTCTAATTAGATTAAACAGTCTATGACAAATGGGCCCCGTTTGTTAGTTTGACCGGTCAACGGTCACAGTTGACTGCTGATGTCATGCTGACGTCAACAAACACTATTTGGATAATGTTGTTTTATAATGATTAAATAAATCCTAAAAATGATTTAAATCTTTTGAAATTAATATAAAATAAACCGTAACTCGGATCGAAATACTTTGTACATGAAAGTTGCTCAGAACAACAAGATCAATCCGAATACGTAGTCCGCTTGTCAGCTACACGTCCCTAGCATATCAAACCTGCAACTTTTCCCCTCCGGTCCATCTGTCCGAAAATGTGGAACACTGGAAATACTCTCCCGGATGTTTTTCCCCTTCATCGGAACCACCTCATACCGCGTTAGGGCACCCCTAGCACCGCTACTTGCCATGTCATGCATCGCCATGCTTTTGTTTGCATTATATTTATTGTTTCTTCCCCCCTCTCATCTCACTAGACACCGAGACCGACGCCGCTGCTACCCAGTACGACTACGGTGTTGACGACCCCTCTCTCTTGCCAGAGCAACCAGGCAAGCCCCCCCCCCTTGATCACCAGATATCGCCTACTCTTCTCTATACTGCTTGCATTAGAGTAGTGTAGCATGATACTGCTTTTCGTTGATCCTATTCTGATGCATAGCCTGTCATTGTTGCTACAGCTATCGATACCTTACCTGCAATCCTAATGCTTAGTATAGGATGCTAGTTTATCATCAGTGGCCCTATATTCTTGTCCGTCTGCCATGCTATACTACTGGTCATGATCACCTCGGGAGGTGATCACGGGCATATGATATATACTTATACTGTTACATTGCCGGTGATACTGTTTGGAGATGGGGGCTGAAGGGGCAGGTGGCTACATCCCGGTAGAGGTGGGCCTGGGTTCCCGACGGCCCCCGACTATTACTTTGTGGCGGAGCAACAGGGCAGGTTGAGACCACCTAGGAGAGAGGTGGGCCTGGCCCTGGTCGGTGTCCGTGGTTATTTCAAAATAACACGCTTAACGAGATCTTGGTATTTGATCTGAGTCTGGCCACTGGCCTATACACACTAACCATCTACGCGGGGACAGTTATGGGCACTCGACGTCGTGGTATCAGCCGAAGCCTTCGTGACGTCAGCGACTGAGCGGCGCGCGCCGGGTTGGACCGTGTAACACAACTTCCTTTGTAATGGAGGTTTCTAGGTCTGCTCTCCGGCCGCGTTCGCAACGTGCAGGTGTGCAACGGGTGATGGGCCCAGACCCCTGCGCCATAGGATTTAGACAGGCGTGCTGACCTCTTTGTTGTGCCTAGGTAGGGCTGCGACGTGTTGATCTTTCGAGGCCGGGCATGACCCAGAAAAGTGTGTCCAGACAAAGGGGATCGAGCGTGTTGGGAAATGTGGTGCACCCCTGCAGGGAAGTTAATCTATTCGAATAGCTGTGTCCCTCGGTAAAAGGACGACCCGGAGTTGTACCTTGACCTTATGACAACTAAAACCGGATATTTAATAAAACACACCCTTCCAAGTGCCAGATACAACCGGTGGTCGCTCTCTCACAGGGCGACGAGGGGAGGATCGCCGGTTAGGGTTATGCTACGCGGTGCTACTTGGTGGACTTACCATCTACTCTCTTCTACATGCTGCAAGATGGAGGTGGCCAGAAGCGTAGTCTTCGATAGGACTAGCTATCCCTCTCTTATTTTGGCATTCTGCCGTTCAGTCCACATATGATACCCCTTTTCCATTTGATACCATTGCATACATATGTAGTGTAGCTCCTTACTTGCAAGTACTTTGGATGAGTACTCATGGTTGCTTTGCTCCCTCTTTTCTACTTTTCTATACCCGATTGCTGCGACCAGACGATGGAGCCCAGGAGCCAGACGCCATTGTCAACGACGACTTCTACTACACTGGAGGTGCCTACTACTACGTGCAGCCCGCTGGCGACGACCAGGAGTAGTTTAGGAGGATCCCAGGCAGGAGGCCTGTGCCTCTTTCGATCTGTATCCCAGTTTGTGCTAGCCTTATTAAGGCAAACTTGTTTAACTTATGGCTGTACTTAGATATTGATGCTTCCGCTGACTCGTCTATGATCGAGCTCTTGTATTCGAGCCTTCGAGGCCCCTCACTTATAATATGATGCGTGTATGACTTATTTTATTTGTAGAGTTGTGTTGTGATATCTTCCTGTGAGTCCCTGATCTTGATTGTACACATTTGCGTGTATGATTAGTGTACGATTGAATCGGGAGCGTCACAATTACGATGTGGTGTTCCAGGTGGCGTGAGTTGCGAAACTATTCTGCATTGTTTCAAATGAAGACCAAACTCGTAACTCAAATATTCTCCTCCACAATCAGATCGCGGAAACTTTATTTTCTTGTTACGATGATTTTCCACTTCACTCTGAAATTATTTGAACTTTTTAAATGTTTCAGATTTATGTTTCATCAAGTAGATATACCCATATCTATTCAAATCATTTGTAAGATCAGTAAATAACGATACCCACCGCGAGCCTCAACACTCATTGGATTGCATACATCACTATGTATTATTTCCAATAAGTCAGTTGCTTGCTCCATTGTTCCAGAGAACAGAGTTTTAGTCATCTTGCCCATGAGAGTTAATTGCAAGGAACTACCACACTTCGGCACGTCGTAACAGATCACTACCACTAGTCATTTTTTTGCCATGCAGTACCAACTCTAAGCCTAAGTGTTGCAAAACGGTCTAAGCCATGTATAAACGCGTATTGACAGTGTATCTGACCGCTGGGACCCGTGTGTCAGGAGCCAACATGGCATTTTTTTTGCAGAAAACACCTTTGTTGTAAATCGAATCACTCAAAAGCCCAGCCGCCTCGACCTCGCCGGAGCCCCATCGCTGGCTCGCCGGTGCCCAGACGCTGGCTCGCCGGCACAGCGGAGCAGAGGCTGGCTCGGCAGAGCAGCGGCTGGCTCGGCGGAGCAGTAGAGCAGCGGAGCATCGGCTGGCTCGCCTGCACAGCGGAGCAGCGGCTAAAGGCGGCGCGGCGGCGCGGTCGCCGGAACCGTCGCTTGATTCAAACCCCGTCGCCCATGTGCCTCGTCCCTGATCCGATCTGTTCGAGCTAAACGACCAGCGTTGGATGGGCTGCAGGATGGCCCAACCACGGCCCAATGAGGCGAGCACATCTTTTTTTAAAAATTGAGTAAAAAAATAAATATTCAGATAATTTTAGGTGTCTTCACTCCAAACCACACGCATGCACAATTACTATGCATCCTCATTATATTTTTCAGATACACAACTAAACAAATTATATGGCCAACTCACAGTTACTGCGTATATTTGTTGTATTTTTTAATGCACAGTTACTCAAAAATTTGATAACATGTACTAAAAATTATTGTGTAATCGTAATAAATTTTATAATGCATGCTGAACATTTTATAAAATACTACAATTTTTAAATACGCGTTCAGCTTTTCCCAAAAATGTTCTGAACATTTTTTTAAATGCACAAACACTTTATTTACCTTTCAGAGTAATTTTAATTTTTTTGAACTCAACCCAAAAACAATGCAGAGACTAGCAGGTTTATTCTTCAGACCGAACGTAGTGTGTGTATATTGATAAAAATCATGCACACACATATATATAGACATCGTATATTATAAAATGTTCAATATATACACGATTAAGTTTTTATAATATGATATTGTATATTTAAATTAGATCATTGTATATTAAAAAATGTTCAATATACATATTAAACGATGCGGCGAACATTTTTTTAATCGTACGACACAATGGACATATAATATTTTTTAGTATCGCATAAAAACCGGAACGGCTCGGTATACACATACTAGTTTTTTTTGGAATAGTATACATGTACTAGTTGAGGCAGCCACTAGTTGATGCATAGGATGGTGTGTGGCAGAGGCAGCAAGGGCGCACGGCGAACGACTCGGCGGGATTGATTCGGGCGGACGGTCGCGCGATTTTCTACTTTGCAAAAAAACAAATGGCACAAAGTATAAATAAAATTACGCGCGCTATCTATCTGAAAAGCAGTAGCAGCGCAGCGGCAGCGAGTGTCCTTGTCTAACCGCATGGTGTGGGTTCGAATCCTAGCGGGGCGCGCGTGGGGTTATTTTTGAAAAGATCGTTCTTGTGGCAAGAGATTTTTTTGAAAAAATAAAGGATATATGCGTGATTAAATAAAAATTAAGGGTTGTTTTTGTAAAAGAACATGCCACGTCAGCCCCTGACACATGGGTCCCAGCGGTCAGATACGTGGTCAATACGTGCTTATACGGCTGTCAGACTGTTTTGCAACACTTAGGCTTAGAGTTGGTATTGCATGGCAAAAAAAAATGACTAATGGTACTGATTCGTTACGACGTGCTGAAGTGTGGTAGTTTCATGCAATTAACTCTGCCCATGAGGCATGGTTTGCAAGCATCAAATGATTCATAATTAAGTGATTTCAAAAGCCCATCAACATAGAGTTTCTTTATGCGCTTTACATCAATATGATATAAACGGCAGTGCCACATATAAGTTGCACTATCATTATTAATTTTGCATCTTTTGGTTTCAATATTATGAATATGTGTATCACTACAATCGAGATTCAATAAACCATTCACCTTGGGTGTATGACCTCACAAGGTTTTATTCATGTAAACAGAATAAAAATTATTCTTTGACTTAAATGAATAACTATATTGCAATAAATATGATCCAATCATACCATGCTAAACGCAAATACCAAATAACATTTATTTTAGATTCAACACTAATCCTGAAGGTAAAGGGAGTGTGCGATGGTGATCTTATCAACCTTGGAATCACTTCCAACTCACATCATCACCTCGCCCTTAACTAGTCTCTGTTTATTTTGCAACTCCCGTTTCGAGTTACTATTCTTAGCAACTGAACCAGTATCAAATACTGACGGATTTCTATGAACACTAGTAAAGTACACATAAATAACATGTATATCAAATATACTTTTGTTCACTTTGTCATCCTTCTTATCCGCCAAGTATCTAGGGCAGTTCCATTTCCAGTGACCATTTCCTTTGCAGTAGAAGTACTCAGTTACAGGATTGGGTCTAACTTTGGGCTTCTTCATGGGAGCATCAACTTGCTTGCTATTTTTCTTTGAAGTTCCTCTTTCTTTCCCTTTGCCCTTTTCTTGAAACTAGTGGTCTTTTAACCATCAACACTTGATGCTATTTCTTGATTTCTACTTTTGCCGATTTTAGCATCGCGAAGAGTTTGGGAATTACTTTCATCATCCCTTGCATATTATAGTTCATCACTAAGTTTTAGTAACTTGGTGATAGTGACTAGAGAACTTTGTCAATTACTATCTTATCTGGAAGATTAACTCCCACTTGATTTAAGCAATTGTAGTACCCAGACAATCTGAGCACATGATCACTGGTTGAGCTATTCTCATCCATCTTGTAGGCAAAGTACTGTCAGATGTCTCCTACCTCTCGACACGAGCATACGTATGAAATACCAATTTCAACTCTTAGAACATCTTATATGCTCTGTGGCGTTCAAAAACATTTTTGAAGTCCCGGCTCTAAGCCGTAAAGCATGTTGCACTAAACTATTAAGTAGTCATTATACCGAGCTTTGTCAAACATTCATAATGTCTGCATTTGCTCCTGCAATAGTTATGTCACCTAGCGGTGCATCAAGGACATAATTCTTCTGTGCAAAAACGAGGATAATCCTCAGACCACGGATCCAATACGCATCATTGCTACTATCATCTTTCAACATAGTTTTCTCTAGGAACATATCATAAATAAAACGGGGAAGCTATACGCGAGCAATTGATCTACAACATAATATGCAAATAGTATCAGGACTAAGTTCATGATAAATTTAAGTTCAATTAATCATATTACTTAAGAACCCCCACTTAGATAGACATCCTTCTAATCATCTAAGTGATCACGTGATCCATATATATCAACTAAACCATGTCCGATCATCACGTGAGATGGGGTATCTTTCAATGGTGAACATCACTATGTTGATCATATCTACTATATGATTCATGCTCGACCTTTCGGTCTCAGTGTTCCGAGGCCATATCTGCATATGCTAGGCTCGTCAAGTTTAAGCCAGTATTCCGCGTGTGCAAAAACTGGCTTACACCCGTTGTATGTGAACGTAGAGATTATCACACCCGATCATCACGTGGTGTCTCGGAACAACGAACTGTCACAACGGTGCATACTCAGGGAGAACACTTATACCATGAAACTTAGTGAGGGATCATCTTATAATGCTACCGCCGTACTAAGCAAAATAAGATGCATAAAAGATAAACATCACATGCAATCAAAATCTATGACATGATATGGTCATCATCATCTTGTGCCTTTGATCTCCATCTCCAAAGTACCGTCATGATCTCCATCGTCACCGGCATGACACCATGATCTCCATCATCTTGATCTCTATCAACATGTCGTCACATGGTTGTCTCGCCGACTATTGCTTTTGCAACTATTGCTATCGCATGGCAATAAAGTAAAGCAATTATATAGCGCTTGCATCTTATGCAATAAAGAGACAACCATAAAGCTTCTGCCAGTTGCCGATAACTTTAACAAAACATTATCATATCATACAAAAATTTATATCTCATCACGTCTTGACCATATCACATCACAATATGCCCCTGCAAAAACAAGTTAGACGTCCTCTACTTTGTTGCAAGTTTTACGTGGCTGCTACGGGCTTAGCAAGAACCGTTCTTACCTACAGCATAAAAACCACAACGTGGTACAGTGATTGCTTTTTGATCTTCAGAAAGAACCATGTTCACTGAATCTGATTCAACTAAAGTTGGATAAACAGTCACCCACTAGCCACTTGTGTGCACAGCACGTCGGCAGAACCAATCTCGCGTAAGCGTACATGTAATGTCGGTCTGAGTCGCTTCATCCGACAATACCGTTGAATCAAGAATCAACTAGTGACGGCAAGCAATATGTATATACCCACGCCCACAACTCCTTTGTGTTCTACTCGTGCATATAATATCTACGCATAGTCCTCGCTCGGATGCCACTGTTGGGGAACGTAGTAATATAAAAAATTTCCTACGCACATGCAAGATCTATCATGGCGATGCATAGCAACGAGAGGGGAAGAGTGTTGTCCATGTACCCTCGTAGACCACAAGCAGAAGCGTTATGATAACGCGGTTGATGTAGTCATACGTCTTCACGATCCGACCGAGCCTAGTATCGAAAGTACGGCACCTCTGCGACCTGCACACGTTCGGCTCGGTGACGTCCCATGAACTCTCGATCCAGCTGAGTGTCGAGGGAGAGCTTCGTCAACACGACGGCGTGATGACGGTGATGATGAAGCTAGCGGCGCAGGGCTTCACCTAAGCACTACGACGATATGACCGACGTGGATCATGGTGGAGGGGGGCACTGCACACGGCTAAGGGATCAATGATCAACTTGTGTGTTCTAGGGTGCCCCCTGCCCCCATATGTAAAGGAGCAAGGGGGAGGCCGGCCGGCCCTTGGGGCGCGCCAGGAGAGGAGGAGTCCTCCTCCTAGTAGGAGTAGGACTCCCCTTTCCTAGTCCTACTAGGAGGAGAGAGGGGGAAGGAAGGAGAGGGAGAGAAGAGAAGGAAAGGGGGGCGCCGCCCCCTTCCCTAGTCCAATTCGGACTAAAGGGGAGGGGCCCACGGTCCTGCCTTGGTCGGCCCTCTCTCTCTCCACTTAAGGCCCATGTGGCCCATTAGTTCCAACGGTGGTTCCGATAACCCCCCGGCACTCCGATAATTATTTGGTGACCCCCGGAACTCATCTGGTGTCCGAATATAGTCATCCGATATATCAATCTTTATGTCTCGACCATTTTGATACTCCTCGTCATGTCCATGATCACATCCGGGACTCCGAACTACCTTCGATACATCAAAACACATAAACTCATAATACCGATCGTCACCAAACATTAAGCGTGCTAACCCTACGGGTTCGAGAACTATGTATGCATGACCGAGACACGTCTCCGGTCAATAACCAATAGCGGAACCTGGATGTTTATATTAGCTCCCACATATTCTATGAAGATCTTTATCAGTCAAACCGCATAACGATATACGTTATTCCCTTTGTCATCGGTATGTTACTTGTCCGAGATTCGATCGTCGGTATCTCAATACCTAGTTCAATCTCGTTACCGACAAGTCTCTTTACTCGTTCCGTAATGCATCATCCCATAACTAACTCATTAGTCACATTGCTTGCAAGGCTTATAGTGATGTGCATTACCGAGAGGGCCCAAAGATACCTCTCCGATACTCGGAATGACAAATCCTAATCTCGATCTATGCCAACTCAACAAACACCATCGGAGACATCTGTAGAGCATCTTTATAGTCACCCAGTTACGTTGTGACGTTTGATAGCACACTAAGTGTTCCTCCGGTATTCGGGAGTTGCATGATCTCATAGTCATAGGAACATGTATAAGTTATGGAGAAAACAATAGCAACAAACTAAATGATCATCGTGCTAAGCTAACGAATGGGTCAAGTCAATCACATCATTCTCTAATGATGTGATCCCGTTCATCAAATGACAACTATTTTCCATGGCTAGAAAACTTAACCATCTTTGATTAACGAGCTAGTCAAGTAGAGGCATACTAGTGACACTCTGTTTGTCTATGTATTCACACATGTACTAAGTTTCCGGCTAATACAATTCTAGCATGAATAATAAACATTTATCATGATATAAGGAAATATAAATAACAACTTTATTATTGCCTATAGGGCATATTTCCTTCACAAACTATCAGCATCCCTCCATCAACTGGATAAGAGTAGCGACAGATGTTCCCTAGACGGTGGCTTCAGTCTTACTGTTGTTTGACTTTGTAAGGTCTTGTGTGAATAATTAATAAAGTGGTTGCATGCATCGTCCAGATGCAGAGGCCGTGGGTCCTCCTCCATTCCTAAAAAAGACAAGTACTCCTACTACTGTACCCATGTTTTGCATCTTCCCTCTTGGTAGAGAGATGTGTCATGCTGTTTTATTTTTGGGAAATGCCAAAATATAGAATAACGTATAGATCATCACACGACAGTTTGACACGTACTCCCTCCGTCTGAAAATACTTGTCATTAAAATAAATAAAAAGAGGTGTATCTAGACTAAAATACGTCTAGATACACCCCCTTTTATCTATTTTGATGATAAGTATTTCCGGACAGAGGAAGTACTAAATACCGGAGCCGCAGAGCTTTAAAATTGGCGAAAGAGCTGAACATCTTGGTTGCATTTCACACTGGAAAAATACTCCACTTTAATGAAGCACACATTTCACTTAGGGTCAAACTTAGGGGTTGATCTGCCGTGAGCTAAGGTACAAACACCCTAGTAACCATCCAATCGATAGTCAAAGTTTGCTTGCACGATCCTGGCAATTGCAACCCTACAAAGTAGACTGTGTGTTCTCTGTAGGTTAGCCGGCTCCACCTCCCCCTCTCACCTTCCATCGGCACTGCATTTTCGGGCGGCAGGCCAATATGATTTGAAAATTTCATAGCAAAGTAGTGAATATTAGTATGCCAATGGTACTATACTCATTGTAACCTTTTCGTTTGATTTTTTTAGAGCCGAGACCGTAGAACAATCATTCTACGGTAATTATATTATAAATAAAAGTAGTAACAAAGTAAAAAATAGAAATCAACCAATGCCTTCCCTAGGAAACATAAAGAACATATTAATCTGGTCCTAACATGTGAGTAACCCAGGTCCTGATCTTGACAGCCTTGGTAGCTTAAGGTCGAAGTTCAGATGCGCATAAACCCTCCTTAAGATATAACTTCCAAGTATTACGATGTGGTAGTGCAGATCGAAAGATTTTATAATTCCTCACCGACCATACACCCCAGCAACCCATGATGATGATGTCAAATGCAATCTCAGCAGGAAGAGTGCTCATTGCTAATGTGATTTCATCATGAGCAGAAACTCCTCTCTATTTACCTGGAATAATAAGATCCCAATATGCCATGGCAAATGGGCAGTCCCAGAAAAGATGCATAGCAGTCTCGTCAGTGTGATGCGAGCAGAGAGCACAATTATAATCTGGCAGATACATGTTTTTTGCGATGCAAATTCCGTGTGTTTACTCTATCCTGATATAGCATCCAAAAGAAAACCTTGTGCCAAAGTCTGCATGAGGAGTTCCAGATATGTTTGAAGATGTGATGGTGTATGGCTGTTTGTTGAAGAGCAAAATACATCTTCATGGAGGAATACTAACTACAGTTCCAGTTATAGATCCAGCTATCTTGGGTTGTGAGAGCCCCTCTTGTAGTGAGAGTTTGGGACAAAGTGTTTCTGCTGGTATGCTTGAAGAGATAGTGGTCGATGAAAGAGTTGACTGATGTCTTGATGTTCCATTACTTGGTCTAAAGAAAGACTGTTTTCCATAGCAAATGAGAAGAGCTCAGGGTAGGTGTGCGAAAGTGGTTCCCCCGACCAGTTATCTGTCCAAAAAAGTGCAGTATCCCCCAATCCTGCCTTACAGATGGCATGCATCTTATAAGCGGGCAGAAGTTTGCAAATCTCTTTCCACCAAAATGACCCCACTACACGCTCTCCAGGCAATGATGATTGGTAGTAAGTTCCCCAAATAATCTGCACCCAAGGGATGTCTGCTCTGTTGAGGAGCTTGTGTAAGAATTTCATTAACAGTGCTTGATTATGAGTGGCAATATCAAGAACACCTAGTCCTCCAAATTTTTTGGGCTTACACACCTTCTCCCAAGAAATCAGAGGAGGGCCTGAGTCAAGTGTGCCAAATTTCCTCCAGAAACACTGCTTGAGGTAGATGTTGATTTGCTTGATCACAGTTTTTGGCAATGACAGTGTGCACATGAAAAAAGTGGGCATGCTTGTGAAGACTAACTTGAGCAGAGTAAGTTTATCCCTAGAAGAAAGCATAGTGGAGCAGCTCAGCAACCTGGTTTCAATCTTCTTCAACATAGGCAAATAATCCATAACTCTGGGTTTGGTGATACTGAGAGGAAGTCCAAGGTATGTGTGAGACAAGGTGCCTATGTTACATCCCATAAGTTGTGACAGGTGGTTCATCTTATCCTTAGGAGTGTTAATGGAGATCATGGTTGATTTGGAGTAATTTACTTTGAGACCAGTGTAAGCAGAAAAATGAAGCAGGAGACTTTTAATATGAGTGAGTTGCTGAGCCTCAGCATTGACCACCAGAATGGTATCATCAGCATACTGAATGATGGGGTAGTCAGGGCATGAGGTATGCTGAAGTGGTGAGCTGATCAGGGAATTTTGCATAGCTTCATTCATCATAGATTGCAATAAATCTGCATCTATGACAAATATCAAAGGGGAAATAGGATCTCCTTGTTTGACCCCTTTTTTGCAGAGGAATTGTTTGCCAGGAATACCATTGAGAAGGACTGATTAGTATCCAGTGCTATAAATCATCTTAATCCAATTGATCCACCTCTCTCCAAACCATTTAGCTCTAAGTAAATCAATGAGGGTGGAATGGTTGAGCATGTCAAATGCTTTCTCAAAATCTAGTTTTAGTAGAATAATTTCCTTTTTTGAGTGATGGCATTGGTGGATGTACTCATATCCCCAAGAAAGACAGTCTTGAATGCACCTATTATTTAGGAAACCATACCGATTTCTATGGATTAATTTGAGGATGATCTTTTGTAGCCTGTTAGCCAGAAGCTTAGTGATAATCTTCAAGGTGCAGTTCAAGAGAGAAATAGGTCTAAATGCAGCTGGGGTACATGCATCGTCTGATTTGGGAATCAGTGTGACAAATGAATAGTTGATGCTCTGAAGATTGACAGTGCCATTATAGAACTCCTGAATGAGTGAATAGAAATCCTCAACAATAATATCCCAACAGTGTTTGATGAAGGTAGCATTAAAACCATCTAGGCCAGGAGACTTGTCATTGGGCATTTCCTTCACCACTTTGTCTATCTCCTCTTTAGTGAAAGGGTTTTCAAGGGTATGGAGATCTTCATGATGCTGCAAAAGATGATGAAGGAGAAGTGGGTTCAGTAACTGAGGTGCCCAATCTATCTTTGAAGGCTCTAAAAAGAATTGCTGCTTTTGCATTATGGTCCTGATGCTCATTACCAGCTTCATCTTTAAGCATAGCAATACTATTGTGTCTGAGTTTAATAGTTGCTTTTGCCTAAAAGTATTTAGTGTTGGCTTCACCCACTTGAATTTGCCTAATGGTGGCTCTTTGTTTCCAATAAATTCTCTGATGTTCCAGGATCTTGGCAAGATGTGCTTTGACAATATTTCTTCCATTGGATTCAATAGTACTCAGGGGTCTGAACTCTTCAATGGCATCATAGCAAAGGATCATGAAGTTTGAGTTCTCAATGATCTTCTTGAGGTCATATTTGTTCTTGGCCCAAATTTTGATCCCTTTCCTAAGTCTTTTGAGTTTAACTGCAATCCTTTTGGCACTATCTTTCTCTGCAACTTCTTGTGTCCAAATCCTAGAGACTAGGTCTTTGAAATCATGGTGGAGCAGCCAATGATTTTCAAACCTGAAGACATGAGTTTTAGGGATAATTGTGCCAATCTTAATCAAGATAGGGATATGGTCAGAGGTTGTTCTGGCAAGAGGATGGGCAGATGTAGATGGGTAAGCTAAGGTCCATGCTTCAGATGTGAAACACCAGTCCAGTTTCTCAAGCAGGGGGGGGGCTCTTGCATATTACTCCATGTGAACTTCCTGCCTTTAAGTGGGATTTCAACCAGTGCCTGATGATTAATAACCTCATTAAAGGCAAGCATATCAGAAATATTGCCCCCATCTCTGTTTCTATCCTGTGGGTATCTGATATAGTTAAAGTCTCCAATTATGAGCCAATTAGGGCAATTTGTGACATGAAAGTCCCTGAACCATTCTAAAAAAAATCTGATCTTTCCTGTGACTGACATGGCCCATAAATGTTAGATAAAGCCCATATTTCCCCTGAATGAGCAGAGGTAAACTGTACAGTGAGAGCAAATGCATTACTATGAAAAAGTTGTCCCTCAAGAACATGGTCATTCCAAACCACAAGAATACCACCAGCAGCTCCCACAGATGGGAGGAATTCAAATTTGTTCAATCTTCGTGGGCAGAAATTTCTGATGTAAGAACTATCGAATTGCTCCTTTTTAGTTTCTTGTAAACATAAGATGGTGCACTGGGACTCTTCAATCTTATTATGAATAGCTGACCATTTCTTCGGATCATTTATACCCCTAATGTTCCAGTTCAAAATGGACCATTCTTTAGACTAGAGGAGGTGGGGAAGGTCCATAGGTAAGATATCCATAACATAAAGCAAATATAGAACATGATCCCAGCAGTCTAGGATAGCATAAAAGTCTCATAGCTTACAGCCACAATAACATGTCCTGGTTTCAGACTGAAACTAATAACAACTGAGCAAGATATAGGGAAACAGTCAGTTGCAGCTACCACTATATAGCAATGGAGATGTCCCTAGCAGACTCTGGCTTCTTGGTCTTCTCCTTAGCTTGGGTGGAGCTCTTGCTCTTCTTGATTTTGGACTGCAGCTGTTCCTCCGTGGTGTCCATCTCATTGACCTTGCAAAAAGCAGTATTAAGATTTTTTACTACTTTTGTAGGAATAAGAGGGGATAATGGGTAACATGTGATACAGCTTCTGTTTGTACATGTACTTTTCTTAAAACCCTTAGCTAATTGCTTGAGTCTGCAACTTCTTCTTACCTCAGTCTCAACCAGAGGAGCTTTGTCCTTCCTCTTTTTATTTCTCTGGAGGGTAGAAGTAGATGAGGCAGTAGCTGAGCCAGAGGAGGTAGCAGAGAGTGGAGAGCTGACCTCCAGATCTCCCTTGACAGGCACCTGCTGAGTGAGAGAATCAAGAGCATTCTCAGTAGGGCATGAATGGGGAATAGCAAATGGTACTGAATGAGGGCAAGTAGTGCCCGTAGTGATAATTTCCCAGACTTGTGAATGAATGAAACGTTTAGCCCATGCAAATTTATCTGGAGTGAGTAAAACCACGGAAAGGAAGTTGGCCCAGTCAATAGGAACAAGAATCACCTCTTTGCTATCTGGCTTTGGAGCAAAGTGCTCAATCCAAATACTGGCACCCTCAATGCCCAAAAACCGCTCTTCCTTAGTAAGCAAAGAATGGTGCTGGAGTGGTATCTGCTGCTGTTCTGGTAGTTGAGCTGGAAGTTGTTCTGCCACAGAGATGGTGTGAGGTTCATTGAGATATGCAGGGTGTGGGAATCCAGGTGGTGTTGACAAATCTGAGATTTGGTCCTCTACTGCAGCAGTAGCATCATTCACAACTGGCCAAATAGCATCTACAGGCGATGCCTCATGCTGAATAGGCAGTGCAGATTGTGCAGCAGGTCCGACAGTGATCATGTCTGTCTGAATTACACTATTAGAAACCATAAGAGGATACTTGTTATCTGATGCATTAGCAATAGCCTCAAGCTGCATAGGATCCAATGAGATGTCAGGATAAGGATGAAAATTCTGCAGGGGCGGAAGCCCCAGGCTGTGATCCACAATAAGCAGGTTGTCATGTGGCATAACATCATCTGGGCCATCCTGAATAGCAGGTTGTGTCGGTACATGTATCATTGGAGGTCCATGGGCCTCCAGAGCTGGGCCTGCCAGAATGGGCCCAATAACTACATTCAAATCAGGAATATCACCAACCATTGGCGCCAAAGGACCAGTAGCAGAGGAAACAGAGTTGTCACTATCAGGGGATCCCAGAGAAATAGTGATGTTACTATCCTCTTCACCATTAATAGCTGGAATTTCTCCCTCTTCCATAGGTGTCATGAGATCATCCAATTGCAAGAATTCCCCCTGATGAAGCTCTTGGTCAATGAGATTGTTCTGTGGCAGGGCCCAATGACCCCAACCTAGCAGATCCTATTCATGTTCCTCCTCCATATCCTCTGGTTCATTTTCCATACCATTGTTGAGTGCCAGGTTCATATTAATAGGATTGGCCTGCTGAAGATTGATCTGAGCAGGATCTTCATGCTGAAGGAGCGGTCCCAAGAAGTGATTGTGCTGATTTGGGTGGAAATTAGCCTGTTGAGGTGCAGGGTGAGGGTTACCATTGGGATTAATTGGATCCTCATCAGGAGGTTCAGCGCCAAGAACTTGATGTTGAAGAATGACCACTGGGACAGTAAGAGAATCAGTATGGTCAGCATCCCCAAATACAATGCTTGCAGGAATATCCCTAAGTTCTTCCACCTTAACCTTCACCATCTGATTAGGTCTCGAACTTCGAACTCGATCCCACATGACAAACTTGCCAAATTTACTAACCGCATTATTGATTTCCTGAATATTTCTTCTATCAAATGGAAAACCACACAGTAAAATCGAAGCTTCTCTAGTAAGCTCTAATCGTCTCCAGTTCAGACCTCTGTTATGTTTCTCCACTATGACATGCACATCAGTAAATGGGTGTGGACTGCTAGCAACCAGTTCATCCCGATCAAAAACACTATGCATCTTGACATAGGCTTGGCCAAATGGGCATGGAACGATTTCAGAAAACCCCAACTGACACTCAGTAAAGAAATCAGAGAGTGCCTCTCTGATTGTATTGAACTCCACTGGCAGATCTGGCATGGGGACAATCGAGACGATCACCCAGTCTTCATGGGCCTGAGGCGGAGCTGCAGTCACAACTCGAACCCTCGCCGGCCTGCCTGCAACCGCCACTCCAACATGGTTGGGACGGAGAAAAGGAGCAGGGTCAAATGGGAAGGTGGCCATCGTCGCCGCACCGTGAGCGGAGAGGGAGCTGTTGTGGGAGACAATGGGAGGCGAATTGGATTGTGGGATGGGTGAGTGAGAAGCAGCAGCGAGAAGTCTTTGAGCAATGGAAGGCGAGGCGCCGGCGTAATGGGGGCTGCCAACTCTGGTAAGTAGAGGGGGGGAGTGGTGGAATTATGACCGGTCAGCTGATTGACAGCCCTTTCCATCTCAATCGCGGGAACAGTGGAAGTATATCTCGGAATAGGTGAAGCCGGGGTGGGCGTGGCGTGGGCCACATGAGTAGTCGGGCCGGGCTTCAGAATAGCAGTCCCGTGCAATGTGTCCCCACTTTTTGCATGTTCTGCATTTGATCCAATTAGAGTAGCTGGGCCTAAGATGGCCATGCGTGAGGCACTGGACACAGAATTGGGCCTGTGAAGGATTTTGAAATTGCTGTGCTCCCGCCTTGGACCTAATAATGGCCACATTTGATGTACCATCAATACCACCATTATGACTCGATGATGGCGCCTGCTTTGAATTTCGAGTATGAACATCTGATGCTCGATCATGTGATGGAGATTCAATGAAAACACCAGGTGATCTGAGAGCTTCAAGATAAGAATTCCTTGGATGTCTTTTGAAAACATGAGTCCATGCATCCTCTTTTTCTTTGAGATATTGTTCCAATTCCCAATTAGAATTTGGGCCACCACTACCCCAGAGCAGAAAGTTGATAGTGAACAGCGGAAGTGCAATGTTACCTTGTTGAATGATAGAGAAACCCACTTCCTTAGATGAAAACGAGAACTTGAAAGACTTGTTTTGCAAATGTTTCACCTTGAACATGGAGGCACGACCTCCAAAACAGGAGAGGAGTATCGTACTCACTGATGACTCTGACAATCTGAGCTGAGACCTAGTGAATTCCACAACCATGGGAAATTCCTCCATGTCCTTACCTTCTTCATAGTTGATTGGAACTCCCCATTTGCACCAGATGGTAGCCGCAAAATCCTGACCTTTATCGAAATCCAGATCCGCAAGAGACATCTTGAAATGTGGTGAGAGGCGAACAAAGGATGGAAGGCGTAGTCATGAAGATCGGTGGAAGGATGACGGCCAATCTGGCCGGCTTGTGGCCGCCGCCGTCGGAGTGGCCGGCGGCGGGTGGGGAGGCGGGGAGGCGGGGAGGCTGTTCGTTTGATTTTTGCTGATCCTTTATTCATTTTCTGGATTTCCCTGAAAATGAAAATGAATTTATTTCCCTCTCTCACACTCTGAGTTGACCCAATCTGCCTCCTCTCTCTTCCGCAAATGACATGTATCACTCTTTGCAATACATAAGTCGGCGATCGCACCACTGCGTCCCTATGTGCGTTGGCCATTATTGGCAACTGGGCGCTGTGGGAGCAGCTTCCTTTGCCTGATTTTCACAAACTTTTTGAACCTTCTGCCCGGTTTTGGGAAGGTTTCCAGTCTTTTTTACTATTTTTCCTTCTTCAGTTTCTAAGATTTTCTTTCCGTTTTTTTCTTTCCTGCTTTCTATTATATCCCCTTTTATATATTTTTTCATTTTTTATATTCCCTTTAAGTTTTCCTTTACTTTTGACTATCATTTTATCTCCCTTTTGGATTTGAAAATATTTTTTAATCCTTTTACATTTTTGAATTCATGAACATTTTTAAAATTCAGAGACATATTTCAAATTCATGAACTCTTTCCAATCAGCAATTTTTTGTCCAAATCGGCAGACATTTTTTAAATTTGGGATTATTTTCAAATTCATGAACATTTTCAAGTTCATGAATTGTTTTGGAAATTCGTCAATATATTTTGATTTCAATATTTTAATTAATCTCATGGATAATTTTAAAATTTGTGGACAATTTTTAAATTTTTGAACCTTTAAAATTTGTGAAATTTTAAGTTCAAGAACTTTTGCAAATTTACCAACATTTTTTGAATTTGTGAATAGTTTTTTTTAATTCATGAGCCTTTTTCAAACTCGTTACATTTGTCAAATTTGTGAACAATTTTAATTCAGGAATTTTTTTAAATTTGTGAGCATTTTGAAGTTTGTGTACATTTTTTTATTTCGAGGACATTTTATCAAACTCATGAACGTTTTTTTAATCCATGAAGAATTTTTCAGTTCAGGAATATTTTCAAATTTGCGAAAAAATTATGTACATGAACTAATTTTCATATTCTTGAACAGTTCTTGAGTTTCACAGCTTCTTTGAAATTTGGAAACATATTAAAAAAATTGATGGCTCTTGCTAGGATACTAGCACGCTTATTTTTAGGCAAGCAGCCTTGCGTGTGGAGTCACTAGACCGAGCAAGTGCAGTGCGCGAGAGCGATGTGACGTGTGGGCTTGTGCAACAATGAAGGAGGAAGAAGGCACGTGAGCAACGATTCCCGTATCACTTGGTACGCTCGGTACATATCGCGCGCAAATGATATGTATCGCTCGCGTCAATCGCCGATGCCGTCGTATTATCGGGCCGGCCAATTTAGCAGAGAGGGGACCAAATTACTCGAGGTCTCGAGGAGTGATGGCCAATTTTAGGAACTTCCATGGGAGGTTGTTGAACCGCATTTTTGTCTCTTTACTATTTTTTTGAGGTTTTATTTAATTTTATATTATTGTCCTTTTTCTATTTTTCTATTATTTTGAAAATTTTACAAGTTTCAAAATTGTTCTATTTAAAAAAATTCAAAATTGTTCACATTTTAAAAAATATTTGGAAGTAAAAAATTGTTTATAATTTCAAAATATATCCGGTTTATTGGAAAAGTGTTTGGATTTCCAAAAAAATTTCACATACGGGAAATGTTCACAACTCTTAAAAATTGTTTACATTTTTAAAAAAATGTTCATGTTTTGTTTGCATTTTCCTAAAATTGTTAAAAATTTCGAAAAAAATGTTTACAATATTCAGAAAATGACAACTTTCTAAAAGAAATTGGCTTCATGAACATTTTCAAACTAATGATGAATTTTGAAATTCACAAACATTTTTTGAATCCATTATTTTTTCCTTATTTACACAAACTTTTTTGAATTCATGAACTTTTTTTTTGGATTTGTGACTTTTTCAAATTCTTGAACAATTACCGAAATTTCAAATTCACTGAGTGAAAGAGGTGCCCTAATGGGTCGGCACATCATACTAGCGTTCGAGCGAGGCGCCATAATATAGCGGGGCTGTAGGCGATTGCTTCATATGTATGGCTTATAGCGATACATATCAACGCCCACATATCACCTCCCTGTATCTTCTCCCAGTGTATCTCTTTTTTCCCACCAGAATGGGCCAAGCCAATATCTCTTTTATTTTTAGTTTTCTTTCCTCTCTCCTAGGCCTCATTCCTACTTCTTCCTCTCATTATTGTTTTTGCTGCTTCCTTCCTTCCTCATGGGCCTGACCGACTTGGCCCATCTCCCAGGCTAGGGATGTCAACGCATTAGATCGGATAGTGCTTCCTCCCCCCCCCCCCAAATGTTGGATGCGGATTAGAATGCAAATTAAATCGGACTACGAAAAAGGAGCGGACCCGGATCGAAAACGTTGAAAAAAATATCGAATCACACATGTGAAGACACATGCTTTTATTTCCACCGTGCAGATAATATTAACATGCCATTTTATCCGATCACATAACACTAGAGAGTGCCCAAGCACTTAAAGTCATAAGTCAGACCAATACAACAACAATAAGAAATACTGATAAACTGATGATAGCAGTACACAAAGAGTTCAAAATTATGGCATGATACACAGAGTGATCGTACAATCTTGCTATGATGCTAATAGGGTTAGGGCTATACATTATTTATACTAGATGATACCCCACGCGTTGCTGCAGGAATTCAAGCCAAAATAGTTGTTAGAAGAATAATGGAAATATATATATATATATATATATATATATATATATATATATATATATATATATATATATATATATATAATCATGATTGCTTTTTACATAAGAAACACCCACAATGCATCTCGCCAACTGATTACTTGAACAGTGTGTTAGTTTGCTCCTTTGATATTGCCTACACTTGCTTTGCTTTTCTTCTTTGGTAGTACATTCTTAGGTTACATTTTGTGGTCTTAACTATAACACAAATACATGTATCTTCTCTTTGACCTCACCTCTCAATGATGTATGACCAATCAAACATAAGGAGGGGAAAATCATAAACTACTATGATAATTAGTTGGGGATTGAACATTGCATTCAATAAGAATGACAACACATGAAATGAGTAAGATGCCATTGATGTGACAATGGGCATAAAAATAAAATGCAAGTATAATCCAAAGCATAGGACATCACCTTCACGATATCTATTCCAACTTCCTCCTTGTAAGTGTGATTCAGAAAGCACTCCTACTCCAATTTCAGCCTTCTAAGTGTAAGGCTCCTATCGAGGTCTGAATGACCCCAACATCACCTTCCGACCCTCCACTACAAAATGTAAATGTGTTAGTTACCAGACAAAGTGGTCCCTAGCACGCAGAAGGAAAGATAACTACTTATAGTAGGTACCATGACCTTTTTCTTGGCAATGGCGAGGAGGTCTTTTCGCCTCTGTCGTGTTCTGGCCGGATGACGATCACGGACAGCGTGGTGCCCCTGGGTGCTCAGGTGAAACACCTCACCATAGTCGTTGTGGAGGAGCGCCTGCTCATACACCTCCATCGCCAGCGCTTCGCTTGCTGAGGTGATGTTAGAGCACGTTGGGATGGTGGGGAAGAAGAAAAGAAGATGCAGCCGCAACAGCAGAGTGGGGCAAAAGCAGAGCTCGTTCCAGTAGGCGCACACATGGAGCTCCATGTCGCATCGGGATTGCTGCACAACCGTACTCACGCCGTAGGCTTAATCGACCAACCTCGCAGATAGGAGAGGGTAGAAGGTCGTCCTCACTGTTAAAGAGGCCGTCTAATGAGTAGTAACACTATTTTACTGACCGGTCACAACTCTTCGCTCCTCCAAGAAAGAAAGTTAGGGTTTCTGCCTCTCGCCGGCGCTGCCGCAGGTCCGCCTCGTCTCCGGTGGCCCTAGGACCATGGGGGTGTGGTGGATCCTGCCAAGGACAGGCGGGAGGGCTCCGTTTTCAGTCATTTTTTCCTGTCTTGTTAGGGTTTGTGTCCTGCTCAGGAAGGCGAGACGACGGCGGCTTCCTGAAGATGAAATAAAGGTCTCCCCGCCTAGTCTCTGTTTCGGGCGGTGCATCTAGCATCGTTAGTGGGCGTGTGAAGGTGTGTCTCTGATGGATCTATCTTTGGTGGATTTGCTCGGATCTCGTCGTTGTTTGTCTACGTTCGTGTGTCTTCGGGTTGAATCCTTCCAACCTACACTGTTCTTCATCGTCGGCGGTTGTTGTTCTGGTGCACTGGTCCTATATATAGGGCCTTAGCACGACGACTTCCCGACTGTCTACTACAATAAGTTGTGCCCGACTCCGGCGATGGAGGGGTGATGACGGCGGTGCGCCTTTGGCTCACTTCAGTGCTTGTAGTCGTTGATAGATGGTCTACGGATCTGGATGTGATTTTTATTTTTGATATTCGTTGTACTGCCATGGTTGAAGATGAATAGATTGAAAGTTTTTCCAAAAAAAAGGCCGTCTAGTGGTGTGCAGAGAGGTGAAACGTTCAGAGGCGAATCGTGGGAAGAGAGATAGAGCGATGAATTAATGAAAGCTCAAAAATTGCAGGGTAGTGGAGGTGAGATAATGCGGGGATGAATTCTGCGATTTAATGTTCTTTTGTGGTTGCATTCACGAATGGAAGAGCTTCCGTCATGGAGGTGGAAGAGACAGCCGCGGAGATGAGACTCTCAGAGGAGAAAATGATGACGAGCCACCTAGTGCGATTCCTGTGATTTTTTTTAGATCGGCAGTCCACATCATGGCTACAGCCTACGTAACAAATACTTGACCAGACAGAGCAGGTGCACGATCACCTTTTTACAAAAGAACGGCATACACCCTAGGTTAGGTAATAATTAACAGCCCCTTCAAATATTCTACTCCCTGATATGCATTACTGGCTGGTCACGTTGCATGCATGTTGATTAGTGGAGGGAATGGAAATTAAATCACAAGAATAAGAATAAGAAAGGGATTTGGAATTGATGATGTGGCTAGACTGCTGAGGTGGAGTGAGGTGAATGGCTGCATGTTGATTAGTGATGTGGATAGACTGCATGTCAAGAGAAATAATCTAGTGAAAATGAACTATTTAGGTATTATAGATAAAGTGATTATAATTGTCTTATAGGGTATTTTGGCTTGCCGATTGGGCTATATTTATCGGATAATCCTATTTGATAACCTCAGATAATCCATAAGAAAAATACCGTATAATCCGCATCCATCGAATATTATGGATACCATGTCCGAATGATATTTAGTTTACCATAATTTGTATCTACATCCATATCCATCGGATTCATGCAAGTGCATGCTAAATAGGATGCAGATGTGGATTCGGAACATAAATTATCTGTGCCATTTACATACTTGCCCCTCGATAATTCCCCAAAACTCCACCATTTCCAAAACTGAAGGTACATGGATGTTCCTTACAATATGCTCTCTCATATTCCTAGTTTCCTTGTCCTCCCCCTTTCACATTTTACCAAGAAATCTACCCTATCGTTGGCCATGATAACAGTACAATCACATGCTATCTTGAACCTGGCTTGGTCGATTAGTTAGCTCTACCTTGTCCTCCCCCTTTCCCGGTTCCTCAAGAAATCAACCCTATCGTCGAATCATGATAACAGTATAACCACATGCTATATGTGACCTAGCTTGGTTGATTAGTTATCTCACCCTACCGCAGATGGGGTAGCCTCACTGTGGGGAGTATCCTCGGCACAAATGCGGCCCCGGAGTGGGAATTTGCAGTTACTTCCATGTTAAAACCTAGTGGGCATGATACAGTAAGTGTGGTGATGAAAGACCTCGTCACAATTCCCTTGTCCGTACCCCAAATAGTGGGTACTATACTAGCAGCCACAGGTGGCAACAAGACAGGATTGTGTCGTGTCACTACTACAGGATGCTGCTAACGCGACACTACGATCAGAGACCCTTCGATAAAACTGTGTGCGATGGAATAATCGCAAACGGTGGTGTAAAAAGACCATCAAAAAAGATGCAAAACATTTGTGATGGAGGATGCATCAAACACGGTTCAGATTTTAGTTGCGTGTGCGATGCAGGGCATACGGTTCAGTTCAATTAACTGTTTGTGATGAGGAGGAACAAAAGAAACGGGCAGCCAGATGAAGGTGTGTGCGATATACATCATATGATTCACTCGGATGAATTGTTTGTGATTAGGCAACATAAAAGAAATGGTCAGCCAGATCAAGGTGTATGTGATATACGGCATGCGGTTCACTCAGATGAACTTTTTGCGTTGAGACAAGAGAACAAAAACGGTTCAACTTAACAAGATGTGTGTAATACACGACAAACAGGTCTGTAATCGGAAACGTGGCGAAGACCGATAACAACACAGACGATTGCTGCTAACAAGCTGTGTGTGTTGTGAGCAAATGATTGCCGGTATACAATTGTGAGTGATTGATGAAAACATCACCGATGGGTTCCATTGTTTAGTTCGTGTGCGATGTGATTTTTTTGTCGGCACAACATCTACGCTCTATCTACAGAGCATCAACATATATACTTAAAAATACAGCATTGCATAATCAAATTAAGCATGCAATTACACAAGTGACTACACACATAACATTTCCAAACACCAAAGTAAGCAATTACATGCATACTAAACTAGGAGAAACGAGGATCTAATCATATACTTATTGTTGCGACGACGCTTGCCATTGCTCTGCTTCCGGCTGGATCCCTGGCCGTTTTGGGGAATGAGGCACTTCCTCATGTCAATGATCCACCTGTACATGTCATAGCTTGTGTACGCCTCCTTGGCCGCGTACACGATGTGAGCTTTGTCGAGTTTGTCCATCCAGTCCGAGTGCCAGGCACACTTGTCCTTATTGCATGAATCCTTAATCTCTTTGTAGTAGGGGTCGATGATGGCCTCAGTGAGGTTAACCAGTGAGTCCTTCTCATGCTCCTTGCTGCCCCAGATCTTGTATTGGCCCTGGATGTCGACAAGATTCTGGCAAGCGATGCCCGAATTCTCGAGCGCCTTTACATCGTTGGTGATGTCCACCGTAGCAAACATGTAGTGGGGGTTGTTGACAAACCTAGCGAAATGCTCGCAAGGCCTTGTGGCCAGGCAATAGTGGTAGACGAGAACGTGGTGGCGCACACACATCTGGGTGACGGTGACCTTGGGACGAGACCCGGCATGAGCGTGGGTGTACTCGAGGTCGAACTCGACCACCTTGTACTTCTCCTCGACAAGCAACAGCTCCATGATGTGGATGGAGTGCTCCACCCAAACTGGGTCGTTGGTGTACACCACCGAGAGGTCCATGAACCTTCTGTGGGTGTCCATCATGACACGCATGGTGAACTGCTGCTCATCGTCAGCAGCCGCTCGGAGCGCCATTGGAGCCGCGCAGAATACCCTCTAAGAATTTCTCATGGTGAGTGTGCTTCTTGTAATGGTGGGCCGCGATCGAAAGGTTGAAGAGACACAAGGGTTAAATGGCCGTTGTAATAAATGGGAGCTGGCCGGCCTGCAATCGTCACGTCTTGTCACAATGTTCATAGCGGAGGGTTCCAGTGCACGCTTGACAACACCGCACCGCACGCGTGGGCTCGAAGAGGCGCCAAATGTATCGTCGGTAAGCATGTTCATGCGCTACCGCGCAGTTTATCGCACAAGCTTCCCACCCGGCTAGTTTGGCCACGCGTCGGCTAGAAGAGGGACAAATCGTGGGTGTTTATTGGCAAAAAGCTTTGTAAAAACAAAGTGTGTGAAATGACTTCGGTCATAAGTTTACCCGTGGGTGATGAGGTCAAAGTTACACAGAAAGGTGATGATGGACAATTGAGTGCAATAATTAATTCTGCGCTCTACAGGGCACAGGGTGGAAGAAACCAACTGTGTGCAATAATGTCGAATATTGCAGTCAAGTTAGCTATACAGATCGTGTGCTGTGAGATCGACATGGTAAACAATTCGAGAATGGTTAATAAAATCTAAGACCATTGCATATTAAGGTCAAAATATCAATATACGAGTCTCATACGAATCCATTTCAATGATTGTACGACAAAAGCTCGAAATATTACAAGGTTCAAATTCCAGAGTTATATGGCTCAAATTCGAAGATTACAAGGTTCAAACTGATCCGCTGAACATGGATATCAGAGAGGTCCAAACTAATATTACCACTTCTAAGTCTGGTTTCGAAACCTCGCAATTTTTGCAAAGGGGTCAGCCATTGAGAAGTCATGTATGGGGTTGACACGATGACTTTCGATTACTCTGTCATCTGAAGTTCCAAAATGAAATTCAGCATTTTTGGAGCCTATTCCATTCTTCCGCAGGCGCTGGCATTGATCAAGAAACCATTCATTTTTGTGAAATAAATGTAGCGCAAACCTCATTACCTTCAGCACCCTTGCTCTGAGAACAAAGACCCTGGCGAATATAATCTCTGGTAAGGTCCCTCGGTAGGAGTTCAAAGTAATTTCTAAGAGATGCAGATCTAGGCATTCGACGTGATTATTATATTGTATCACATTATCCACCACTGGGCCTAATCTTATCTGCAAAAGAAGAAAACGTGTTAGTGCCTACATGCAGTTTTGAACATTACTACAAGCCTATTTGGTTTGCAGGATTTGTAAAATGCACTAACATGACATCTTCTATCTGACATGATTAACATGGGCATTATATTTGATTACATTCTAGAAAAATGTAGCCTTCTTAATAAGAAGTTGGAGTGGATGAAAAGTTCCCTAAGAAAACCAGTACAGATGAATCCAAAGGAGAAATGCTTATTGATTGTAACCATATGGATCAAGCAACCAATATGAGGGGGGACATGTATGTACTGAAATCCTCCAAAAGAATCCTTCAGAAATCGTAGTACATTGTAAACTTGGAAAAAGGTGTCACAAATTGAACTCCCTTATGGTTAACATTTAACAGGAAAGGAACATCACCTCGATATATAGCTTCTCCAGGCATAGAAAGCATCTCAGGAAACTGACAACTTGCTCCAGGTTGGGGCCGATAGATTCTAGTGCCAAGACCTTCACTGTGCGCAGTTTCGGAGTCAAGCTTGCCGGAATCATTTTCTAATGACAGACGAACAAACATTTTCAAAATTACAAATAATGTCAATTTGTAGAAGGAGAGGTAGAAGGCGGCGGTTGTACCTGGACGGGTGTGGATCCAATAACAAGTTCGGAGTATTTGTCAGATGAGTAGCCCACCACTGTCAATTTCGGCGCAAAAATGACATAGATTCTTGTTGGACCTTCTTCATCAACTACAAGTAATCTCTCAAGTGCAAGTGTGTCCTCAGTGACCATACCATGGTACACATCTTCTAATGTCTTCCTGCCGCACTAGCAACACACATAAATAGTCCGGAGAGTCATGGAGGTGATGTGGAAGGTACTCAACCCATTGACCGCCTGAAAACGAAGGTACTCAAGTGTAGTACAGCCATGAAGTAGGTGCTCCATGTCACCGTTTGAGAGGCAGACGACGACGAGCTCGAGGTGCTTCAATCGTGGTAGAATAAGAGCGGGAGCGTCATTCGGGGAGGAATGGTAGTTCCTTAACTTGGCAATGCGCAGCTGATGACCCACAAGTATAGGGGATCTATTGTAGTCCTTTCGATAAGTAAGAGTGTCGAACCCAACGAGGAGTAGAAGGAAATGATAAGTAGTTTTCAGTAAGGTATTCTCTGCAAGCACTGAAATTATCGGTAACAGATAGTTTTGTGATAAGGTAATTTGTAACGAGTAGCAAGTAATAAAAGTAAATAAGGTGCATCAAGATGGCCCAATCCTTTTTGTAGCAAAGGACAAGCCTGGACAAACTCTTATATAAAGGAAAGCGCTCCCGAGGACACATGGGAATTATCGTCAAGCTAGTTTTCATCACGCTCATATGATTCGCGTTCGGTACTTTGATAATTTGATATGTGGGTGGACCGGTGCTTGAGTGCTGTCCTTACTTGGACAAGAATCCAACTTATGATTAACCCCCATTGCAAGCATCCGCAACTACGATAGAAGTATTAAGGTAAACCTAACCATAGCATGAAACGTATGGATCCAAATCAGCCCCTTACGAAGCAACGCATAAACTAGGGTTTAAGCTTCTGTCACTCTAGCAACCCATCATCTACTTATTACTTTCCAATGCCTCCCTCTAGGCCCAAACAATGGTGAAGTGTCATGTAGTCGACGTTCATATGACACTACTAGAGGGATGACAACATACATCTCATCAAAATATCGAACGAATACCAAATTCACATGACTACTTATAGCAAGACTTCTCCCATGTCCTCAGGAACAAACGTAACTACTCACAAAGCATGTTCATGTTCATAATCAGAGGGGTATTAATATGCATAATGGATCTGAACATATGATCTTCCACCAAGTAAACCAACTAGCATCAACTACAAGGAGTACTCAACACTACTAGCAACCGACAAGTACCAATCTGAGGTTTGGATACAAAGATTGGATACAAGAGATGAACTAGGGTTTAAGATGAGATGGTGCTGGTGAAGATGTTGATGGAGATTGACCCCCTCCCAATGAGAGGATCATTGGTGATGGTGATGGTGATGATTTCCCCCTCCTGGAGGGAAGTTTCCCCGGCGGAACAGCTCTGCCGGAGCCCTAGATTGGTTTCGCCAAGGTTCCGCCTCGTGGCGGTGGAGTTTCCTCCCCAAAGCTTGCTTGTTATTTTTTCTCAGACAAAAGACCTCATATATTAGAAGATGGGCATCGGAGGGCCACCAGGGAGCCCACGAGGCAGGGGGCGCGCCCAGGGGGGTAGGGCGCGCCCCACCCTCGTGGCCAGGGTGTGGTCCCCCTCTGGAACTTTCTTCGCTCAATATTTTTTATATATTCTAGAAATAACTTCCGTGAAGTTTTAGGACTTTTGGAGCTGTGCAGAATAGGTCTCTAATATTTGCTCCTTCTCCAGCCCAGAATCCTAGCTGCTGGCATTCTCCCTCTTCATGCAAACCTTGTAAAATAAGAGAGAATAGGCATAAGTATTGTGATGTAATGTGTAATAACAGCCCATAATGTAATAAATATCGATATAAAAGCATGATGCAAAATGGACGTATCAGCAGCGTGGGCGCGAGGCGGAGTGTGGACGTTGGCGGCGACCGCATATGCCCATCATCAAAAGTGAGGTCCTCGAGATGATCTAGGGTGGGGGATCGGAACCAGTCGTCAAGCTTGACTCGGTCCTTGCCGTTGGAATGGAACTTGCCCATTCTAAGGCCTCTGGTTGGGCCAAGGTGACCGCCGAGGATCTTGGAGAACGCATCCAAACTTTTGTGATAGCCATGGCAAAGATCGTGGGTGTCGATGAGGTCGAGAGGGCTAGAGTTCCATAGGGGGCGCCACCGCCGGGAAAGGGTGGTTGTCCGCGCCGTATATTTGATTGGGAGGAGGGAGATGATGATTGTCAACATATCATCGGGGAGGCTGCTGATGAAGTCTAGGCCTGCTGGAGTCGCTTGCGGTTCTAGATCACCCTGCCTCCGCTTGTTGGCAGCCCCATTCTCCACCTCCGGAGTCTCCTTGTCAGGCGACACTTTCTGATAGAAATGGAAGTATAGGGAATATTTAGTTAAAACAGGGTAATAGAAAGTGTATTGGTAACTAGAAGTTATTAGGTAGGAATATAGTAAGAAAAGAGAATAATAGTTGGTTGCTTAAATACTACACAATTCATTTATATTGCTGGGTAAGTCAACATGCAGTTAGTTGAAAACAAAACTTACTTCAAACAAAGTCTGGACGAATGATATCGTCGGGGAAGTTACCATATATCTCATGACTAGGCCCTTTTATGTGTAGTGCAATTCTAGTGCCAGCTTTCAGTTCATAAAATTTAGAAATTTCTTTCCAAAAGCCAGTGCTAAAATAGGAGTCACCACGTTCATCAAGTCTTACAGTAGCAACGATTGTAAATCCACGGTTTGTGTGCAGTATGACATTCCTGCAGTCTTGATTTATGTAAAGGGAAAGATTGTGCACTACAGATTCTGTTGCATAGCAAGGGACGCGCTGCAGAACATGGTAGGATTGTTAAAGAAAATATGGTAACATGCAAATATGGGCCCAAATTGAAAGAACTGTATAATAGTCAATATCGAAGGACAAAAATCTATAATTAAACAGATAGGGTAAACATGATGTCATGGAATATGAGAGTAATCGAAAGAACAATCAATCATTAATTTGCCTAATATATAAAGAAGAGGGGAAAAAATCCCCTTTGACGTATATGGTGCATGTGGCACCTTTTATCCAAATGTAGTAATATTTAGAATATGTTCAGGAAAGTAGACCATGCCAGCTGATTTAGGGTGAGATTGAACATACCGCGCGCATCCTCAAGTCATCTGGTACGGTGAGATGGAATGTCTGGCGGAGGCCGCAAGGTCCTGATGTGTCCGCGCACTATACACTCTATGAACGGAAGAAAACCCTCAAATCAGCTCACCTAAAAATAAATTCACGGCGATTTCGGTCGGGTGATTAAAGGAGGCAGATGAACTGGGATAAGAGATGATATAATATATCATTGAATTAGTTGCCTTGTTGTCCATGAGAAAGAATCCTCAGTACGTCAGATTCCCCAACCTAGTGGAGCTGGGTCGACCGCAAGCAGCGTCAAGAAAAGTCGATGGCGATGGCAAGCGGAAGTGGTGAAATGCGGCGGGCTTTGACGGTAGCCTGGCGGCGGCGGTAGGCGTCGAGCTAAGTGGTTACCGCCGCGATAGCCGTTGCCATGCATAGACGCAGAGGTGCTTGTGCAGGTGTGAATGGGGACCGGAGGGGATAGCGGGCGGGGTGAGGGTTTTTGTGACGTGAGGATAGTGAGGGTTTTCTTTTTTCTTTTTTTGAATTGGGTGGTGAGGGTTTTTTGTTCCACAAAGAATTTTGGAGGCGACGGTTTGCTAGAGCCAACCGTGTGTGATTGACGCAACAAGCAAAATGAAAGTCATTGCACACGGTTTCAATTTTGGAAATCGTGTGTGATTGATGTACTACCTCCGTCCTAGTTTATTGGTCCCTTTGTAATTTTTACCAAATTTTGACCAAATATTTAACTAAGAAATGTTTATGCATGTCACCAAAAATTATATCATTGAAGACTTATAATTTTTGTTGATGTGCACTAACATTTTGTGAGTTAAACTTTTGGTCAAAATTTAACACAGATTACAAATGGACCAATAAACCAAGACGGAGGTAGATTTCATCAACCGAACTGATTGCATCCGTATCCCATGGTTAAACATAAGTAAACATAGATTAAACATACTCAGACATAGATAATAAGCGTACACGTACACAAGCATAGTTCAACCATAAGTACATAGTTCAACTGTCATTAAGCATACTTAAGCGTACATAGTTCGATCACACATCTCATCTCACATGTCGGCACGATCCTGAAGCTTCTCCAGGTACTCGGTGTACGTGCCGTGCGCCACCCTACTTCTGCTTGAAGGAGTCAACGACCCATCCTCTTGCATGCGCCAGAACACTTAGATACACGTCATGAAGTTTGCGGTTGCAAAATGAGCATCGACAGCCACCGTTCTAGGTCCTAATACTCCTGTTATGCATTCTCGCATAAAGCTTCCTCGGGATTTGCCTCTTGTACGTCCTCTGGCCATCTTCATCCTCGCTGTCCACACCATCAGACAACACCTATACAAATAGTAAAACAAATTTGGCATCAAATCAATATTTACATGTCGTGAAGTAGGATTAGGAATTTATGGCTATTTATTTATACATATCCAGAGATTATGGTTCGACTTTTAAGCACAGTCGTCTATGTATAGACAAATCTTGAAGAAAATAATAGTACAAACATATGTAGGTCATTCAAGATTAATTGTCAAGTCCTAACTAGGAATTATTAGCACGAACACTAACCCTAGTCGGATTACTAGCAGAAATCATTTGCACAGATGAAACAACTAATCACTTATCACTTGTACCATTCAAACAATCAATACACTACACGTCTAACGAAACTTACTCAGATTTCATGGATTGAGAGAACATAACCATAGAATTTGTATTGCAAAAAGAGGGAGACAGGAGTAACCAGAGAAACCCTATGATCTATTTGACACATAAATGGGTATAGATGACTAGCCAGATGTCCGTTGTGGTCGGAGTCGTCGCCGGAGTCGGTGTGGAACTCTGCCTCCGGCTACGGAAGCTCGACGCCGTCGACGATGTCAGGGTGCATCGATAAGTCGCCGGCGGTGACAGCAACCTCTGTCTCCATCTCCATGCCGTGCTCCGGTGCTTTAGCAGCCCAAGCATCGCCACTCCCTCTGATGGGGCGCTTCGGCAGCATCCTCATACACTGACGGCTTTGAGGACTAAGAGCGGCGTCGAGGATGCAAGCAGAGAGAGAGGATCGTGTGTGTGTGGTGGTGATAGGGGGTGCGGCCGCTCGGGCGCACCATTAATATGGAGTAGTGGGAGTTGTGGGAGAGAGGCGGGCAGCGGTCAAATCGATGGCTCGCCTCCCGATGAGCCTACGCACCGGACTGCTGGCATGCCTACCAAAATTTCACACAGCTACTCACACGTCTCCCGGTGACACTGCGCAGTGAGCATGCCTCCGTCAATTCACACACCTCCACGCACTCCTCCCGGTCTACCTGCGCGGCAGACTGCTTGCATGCATCCCCTCAACTCACGCCTGCTCGCACGACACACGGGTCGCGCGGCGGCACATATATTGTTTTTCTATTTGGATGATTAATGCTGCCACTTTATTGCTTAACTGAAGCATGGCACATATCCATTGTTGGTCTAACGCTCACACTTCGAATAAATAATCCGTTTGGGATATTGGTTCCCAATTATTAATAATCCCCTGTTTGTAATTAGATAAAGATTACATAAAAACTGGTCTCAAATTTGACAAAAAAGTATAATGCCACTTTGTATTGGTGTCCATATGACAACACGATAAGTTTCATGAATTTCAAATAAGTTTTGGATGTACTAAGATTTAAAAATCAAGATTCTCAATGTTTGAAATTTGTTGCATGGGGAGTAAACATGCACCTAGTGAGACACATGTGTTTTTCTGATATGTCTCCAACGTATTTGTAATTTTTGATTGTTCCATACTATTATATTGTCAACCTTGGATGTTTTATATGCTATTTTATATGATTTTTGGGACTAACCTATTAACCTAGAGCCCAGTGCCAGTTTATATTTTTTTCCTTGTTTTTGAGTATCGCAGAAAAGAAAAATCAAACGGAGTCCAGTTGACCTTAAACTTCACGGAACTTATTTTTGGACCAGAAGAAGGACATGGAGTAAAAGAGTTGGGCCAGAAGAGTCACGGGCTGCCCACGAGGGTGGGGGGCGTGCCCACCCCCTGGGCGCGCCTCCCTACCTCGTGGACAGCTCGGGGATCCCCTTGACTTGTTCCCGACTCCAACACCTCTTATATAACCCCAAACTTCCAGAAAGAAACCTAGATCGGGAGTTCTGCCGCCGCAAGCCTCTGTAGCCACCAAAAACCAATCTAGACCCGTTCCGGCACCCTGCCGGAGAGGGAAATCCCTCTCTGGTGGCCATCTTCATCATCCCGGCGCTCTCCATGACAAGGAGGGAGTAGTTCACCCTCGGGGTTGAGGGTATGTACCAGTAGCTATGTGTTTGATCTCTCTCTCTCTCTCTCGTGTTCTTGATTCGGAACGATCTTGATGTATCGCGAGCTTTGCTATTATAGTTGGATCTTGTGAGAACCCGGAATTAGCTCCCAGATCCTCCTGTGTATATTTTTCAACCCCAGGATCATTGTTGACAACACAGTGAAATGATATCATTGCACAATACATTAAAGTATTACAAGTAATATATATTGTCACAAGACATACCTAGCGAAATGCCTCATGACATTTATTACATTTAGAAGAAAGCGGAAAGTACAATGCATAGCGACTCCATCTTAGCCACAGGCAGTCGATGTAGTCCACGTGACCTCACTTCTACAGATCGCCATAGTAGTCGTAGTCATCATCTTCGTCTCCATGCAACTCTGTTGTCAACAAAATTATTGCCATGAGTACATTACGTACTCAACATGCCTCCCTTGGGGAAGGTCCTAATAACTACATGTGGCTTCAAAGGAAGGCTATATGGCTCATATCCATAAAAGCTAATTTTGTTTGAAAAATAGCAGTTGGGTAAAAGCTGTTTTTGATGAAAACATGTTTTATCTCCAGAATAACTTTCATCAAAGTGAGGATCCTCGATCAACTCACACTCTTCACAGGTTCCAAGAATATAGGGAAAGAGGGAATAAGCAAGACATGTCCTGTACGTCAAGAAAGATTCATGTGTAGCCCTTGACCATGGACATGGCTATTCGAATAGTTTTACACTCTGCAGAGGTTGTACACTTTACCCACATGACACAATCCCGACTTGTTGCCACCAGTGGCCGCTGGCGTAGTGCACCATTTGGTATACCGGCAGGGAGATTGTGACAAGGTCTTTCATTAGACCAAACTTATTGTGCCAAGCCCACCAGGTTTCAACATAGAAGTAACCGTAGTTCACAGTCCGGGCCCCCCTTTTGTGCCGAGGATACTCCTCGCAAGGCAGCTATCCCATCTGCGGTACGACGATGACGACAATAAGAGTGAACTAACTAATCAACCAAGCCAGTGCCCATATAGCATGTGGCTGTACTGCTAACACAATCTTCAAATCCAAGACTTATTAGGCCTCATGTGGCACGGATGACTGATTGCTCCCTTCAACTCGTGAAGGGCGGCCAATCGCTCCTTCAATCCTTGATTTAGCTATCGCCCGCATCAGTATTCAGATGGTAAATTTCACCCAGAGTAGAAGACGATAGAGAAGATCAACAAGGCCAACTGGCCTAGCTCAGCGTTAAGTTTCAACTATCAATGACTCAGAGGTCATTCAACAAGGCACCTATAGGGTGATAAGCATGGCTAAGCATTTCTACTCTACCAGAATTATATACTTCTACTTAGGTGTCAAACGAATAAGCGACAAGCGGTTCAAGGTAATGTGTCAATCGACACGCTAGCTACTAGAATTAAAATGGCATGCATATAGTAACCATAAAACACAATGCAATTTTGTAAAACATAGGATAAGTATGATCAAAGAAGGAGGCATGCCTTCGTTGTTGAGTCCTTCTTCGGTAACCTGATTCTGTCCTTGTCCAACATCGTGGTCACTCCCTACTCGTTGTAACGATAGCAAAAGACAAACAATAAATGGGAAAGCAATAGAAAATGCAAATAACATCCAAAAAAATTAAGAGTGGATGGATAGCAAGATACTGATCAAGATGGAGATACCAAAAGGAGATAACGTGACTAGAAGGTAAGTAGAGGACTCGATGAATTGACAATGTTTAGGTTGATGATGGATAATCAAGGCTTGCCAACAATACTAACGTTCTAATACGAACTATGGTACTAACCACTAGTAGTACCCACTACACATCTCACCTAACTATAAAACAAAAGCCATGGCATCAACACGCATGATAATGAAGTGTCCTTTGCATACTACACAATCATAACCATGGCATGATAAAGGTAAAACTTAACCATAATAAATATTTAGATAGAATCTAAATATTTACAATGGTTATTAGCAAGCAAATATAAACAACAACTATAATAACTCAAAAGCAAGTATTCTATATGACAACCAAACCAACATTATAAGCCATACTAGTTAAGCACTCAAACATCAATCATAACAACTATTAGGAAGCATTTCTATAATAAAAGACAAACCAATACTATGGTAGAAACTAATTAAACAACTTAATATAATAACACACATCTCACAAGAGGCATGTGAGTATAGGATCATACAGATGTCTTAAGTAATAACACAAGAATCATAAATAAAAGTTATCAAGAGAAGATACTAAATTAGGACATGCTCTTAATAATAAAGAACAACTAATACTAATGACCACCAGCAACAATAATAATACCACATGCTTGCAATAATAAAGCACGATACACACACTGAGTGTGTGATCAAAGCACAACTCTATTGACATGACATATGACTCGTCCTAAGTATAAGAGTCATAGCAACAAGTATTAAAACACTCATAAGACTAAGATGTAATGAAGTTAAACATCTATAAGAAAGAACTAAACTAAGCAACCATAACACACACAACACCATAAGACATGAAAGATTACTTGCATGAAAGATATCTAGGCATATCATAATGCAATAGAAAGGTAAACAAAACATATCAAACGCTAGGCATACAACAATGCAATAACCAGATAAACTAATATGATGTGTAAACATGGATGGTCATCACACGAGATACCACACTACGATACCAATACAATACAATGCAACACCCAACTTAGTTTATATCGACTACATAAATAGAAAGCATGGAAATAGGACACAACTCTATGAGACTAGTTGACACGCATGAACATGGAAGCATGAAAGTAGCACACAACAATTGTTGTTTATAACATGCAAACACATGGACACATCATACTAAGCACGTAGGCAATTTAAACAACTAAATCATGCCATCAGTAATATCAAGAAATATACTATACTAGAATGAGTAACAAGATGGCAAGAATTCCAATGTTGTACAACCTACACTTGCAACTGCATAGTGGACAACTAGGCATGATCTAATACATGAATACATACATACACACACACACACACTCTATGCCATCTAGTTATACAATCACAATATCATGGCACGATATTGAAGCAAGAATCCTACTTAATTGAAATATATGAGATCATAAACTACTAACATGTACTTCTACCAAGCAAATATTAACCATATGATTGGTCATACAATATAAAGTAGCAATAATATAACACATGCAATCAAAACATGAGTAGGACTTTGAGCAAGTGCTAACATGGCATGGTAATAAACTAAGGTAAATGGACACACATGATAGTTACCAAGATGAAATAAACTAAATTCTATTTTGCAAGAATAAATTATATATAGCAATACAAAACTAAATGATTTCATGAGAAACTATCCATGCAATCTTGTATAACACACATGTATAAAATAAAAGGAACAACTAGCCAATAATATTCTATGCTATGAACTACAATGTACTCATATCCAAACAATAAGGCATGTCATTTGACATCTAGCATAAAGAATACTATGCAACAACATGTACTAAAAATATATAAACATCTTTCGTAGACATGGCATATTTGCAAACAAAACAAACATGCGACATGGACGGAAATGAATATATAATCAATATCTAGCATATATTCATTCTAAACAAAAATGAAATAATCAAGACATTAGGTATTGCATAATCACACAGAGGTTACAGTAATTCTACATAAACCTACGCATGGTAATAATTTGCAAAAACATGTATATATGCATATCATAACTATATACCACAAGAAATAAAAATATCAATATGAAATAACATGTTGAACAATTTTTTGAATAACTATAATCGGTGAAAGAAATAAATCTAACAAGTCCTACGTCGCACTAAAATTATAAGACGAATAACATACACTCGTAGGCATATCACGAACATAATAAAATAACATACTAACAAGAAAAGTTGACCGATCAACTACTCCACATGGTATTAATACATAAGAACTAATACAAAGGAGTATCTCACTACTACATGATGCACGGAATTATCTACACAAAATCATATAGAACTATATTAAAAAACTAGTGTTACACTTAACAAGAATGACTAGATAAAACCTAAACTAAAATCAATTGACCCAACAAGCAAGATTATTCTACCAACGGGCTTCTATGGCCATAGAGAATATTTCCTCTATTAGGAACAAAGTCATACGATGAATAAAAACTGAAGAAATATGTGGATGTCGTTGGATGGACTCCGATTCATGTACATGGCGTGGTTGACGCAGCCAACAAGAGAAATAGGTCGAACTAGGATGTCAACGAGATAGATTGAACATGGTTTAGTGCATGTGCAGAAGTAATTGGACAGAAACTCACCGAGCGCGACGAATCGATCCGACGAACTCGATGAACAGTGTAGACGAACATGCTGAATTCTTCGCATGTAGTTGACGGAACGCGTTCTTTTTTCTCTGAATGAATTCGTGGTGTGGAGATGAACCATAGGGCGCAAGGGTGCTAATGGAGATGCTCTACGTCACCGGGAACGAGCACCGGTGTCCATGGAGAACCATTCTTTGGAGAGAGAGTTTATGTAGAGAAAGAGAAGGGAGAAGTAGGAGTTTCTGCGGGGTGGAAGAGGAGGTGGAGGCGCACCTATATGTACTAGCCGGTCGTAAAACAATGGGGAGTTGAAGGGAATTAGAGAGGAGGTTTCTTCATGGCTGTACGTTTCCTTTTGTAGTGGTGTGCGTGTACGTGAGTGGAGGAGGAGACAAAGCAGTTGAGACTGGCGCTTGGAAGATGGCAAGTGGAGAGAGATAAGGCAAGGGAAAAGTCAAGAAGAGGGAATTAAGGAGGAGGGCAGGAGGCAAAACGCTTGGTTGTTGGTCGTTTCTCTTCCTGTATGTTTTCTCACATGTACGTACAAACAAAAGAGATGGAGGAGACGCTCGCTCACTAGGAGAGATGGGCTGGCTCATGAGATGGAACAGGAGGAGAAAAATGGAGAGAGCCAGAGGTCATCTGCGGCCCATCATATAGAATTAAAACAAATGGGCTTTCCCATTCGGGTGAGACAAAACAAATGAATTTGAGAAAGAGAAAGAAAAACAGATTGGCTAGGCCATTCAGTTTTGATGGAAAAGTAACGTAGGTTGCATGCCCAGGGAAGAGAGAAAGATGTTGGATTAAGGGAATTTGGCCTAGAGTTTGAAAGGAGAAAAATGATTTTCCTCTTTAGGAAAATCTAGAGAAGGAAAAGAAACTCGAACAAATATCAAAAGCACCGAAGAAAATTCAAGGGTGCATATTATAATATGCCCAAGACAAAGAAAATAATATCCGAGTAAACAAAAAGAACTAAACACAAATTTTAATTTAGGTTCACATTAGTTAAAATTAAATCCATTAAATTATAAAATTCCAATTTAAGCTTGGTTAACAAATAAAACAAATGAAAATTTCTCGCTCTGATTTTTGGAAAACTTTTTCTTAAAAAAACAAACATTCCGAGAATCGGGATGTTACAGATCTACCCCCCTTAAAAGAAATCTCGTCCTCGAGATTCAAGCTGACTAAAGAGAATGGGTTTGGGTTAGCTTCATCTTCAACATTGTTCTTCTCGGAAGCTTATGGAACCACGGTTCATTCGATCTTGGTGGCAACCAACTTTGGGGTCTTGATTGGAGATACTTCTATTATTGATACTATCTATAGCTTGCTGAATGCTTGGTAGTAGTCCTTCGGCCTTGGCAATGGTAATGTGATCGCATCTTCGAGTTGTTGAAAATTCTTTGGTACTTCCCTTCTTCTTTAGGTCAAGCTCTGGGGCGGCTGGACTCTTTGATTCTTCTTCAGGTTGAACTTTATGGTAGATGCAGTGAAGGTCTTCAAATCTTCGTCTTATATGCAAATGAAGGTCTTCAATTCTTCGATCTTGACACGAATCACCGTTAAAGGTTTTCCATAAGGCTCACTTTGATAATAGACCTCCAAATGGTTGTTGCGGCTTCCTTGCTCCCAAAGTGTCTTCCAGGGTTTATAGAGAAGATGGAAAGCATAAAGATGAGTTAAAGAATCCTACCAAAGGCAGAGATACCCCAGAAGACAAACAAAGATACCATTGAGATAGCCATGAATGATATCCAAAACAAACTCAAAAGCAACTCATTTTGGCAAATAGGGCTTTGTATGACTGCATAGGAAAACACCAAAAATATGCAGACAATACTCACACAAGAAAGGTTTTGCGTCTCCAAGATATGAGTTCTATCACTACAACGGTGTTAACCAACCTAATCCTATATGGCTGGTCACAATAAATCTTGGGGCTAATCTTCAACGTTGACGATTGGATCATGATCGATGGTTGTTGCTTTGTTGAGGTCTCGAAGTGTCTTCTCTTGGAAAAATGTTGCTACTCAAAGCTCCAGGGGTTGAAGTTATCTTGAAATTCTTGGCACATTGTGTGAAGCTTCTGACTTTTCAACACCAAGGGCAGGGAAAATGGTTTCACATACTACAAAGAAGATGGTAGAGAGGCAGAGTTTAAATTTCATTTGAATAAGATGAGATGACAATAGCAATAGTGAAGGGGAAGAGTACGAGAATGATCCTTTTCAAAATAGTTTTTATAAGAATAGTCCCTAAGGGTTTTCATCTCTAACTAAGGCCATGCAACTAGGTCGCCATCAGCTCTGATACCACTTCTGTGAGAACCCGGAATTAGCTCCTAGATCCTCCTGTGTATATTTGTCAACCCCAGGATCATTGTTGACAACACAGTGAAATGATATCATTGCACAATACATTAAAGTATTACAAGTAATATATATTGTCACAAGACATACCTAGCGAAATGTCTCATGACATTTATTACATTCAGAAAAACAGCGGAAAGTACAATGCGTAGCGACTCCATCTTAGCCACAGGCAGTCGATGTAGTCCACATGACCTCACTTCTACAGATCGCCATAGTAGTCGTAGTCATCATCTTCGTCTCCATGCAACTCTGTTATCAACAAAATTATTGCCATGAGTACATTACGTACTCAACATGCCTCCCTTGGGGAAGGTCCTAATAACTACATGTGGCTTCAAAGGAAGGCTGTATGGCTCATATGCATAAAAGCTAATTTTGTTTGAAAAATAGCAGTTGGGTAAAAGCAGTTTTTGATGAAAACATGTTTTATCTCCAGAATAACTTTCATCAAAGTGAGGATCCTCGATCAACTCACACTCTTCACAGGTTCCAAGAATATAGGGAAAGAGGGAATAAGCAAGACAGGTCCAGTACGTCAAGAAAGATTCATGTGTAGCCCTTGACCGTGGACACGGCTATTCGAATAGTTTTACACTCTGCAGAGGTTGTATACGTTACCCACACGACACAATCCCGACTTGTTGCCACCAGTGGCCGCTGGCGTAGTACACCATTTGGTATACCGGCAGGGAGATTGTGACGAGGTCTTTCATTAAACCAAACTTATTGTGCCAAGCCCACTAGGTTTCAACACGAAAGTAATCGCAATTCATTGTCCGGGCCCCCCTTTTGTGCCGAGGATACTCCTCGCAAGGCAGCTATCCCATCTGCGGTATGACGATGACGACAATAAGAGTGAACTAACTAATCAACCAAGCCAGTGCCCATATAGCATGTGGCTGTACTATTAACACAATCTTCAAATCCAAGACTTATTAGGCCTCATGCGGCACAGACGACTGATTGCCCCCTTCAACTTGTGAAGGGCGGCCAATCGCTCCTTCAATCCTTGATTCAGCTGTTGCCCGCGCCAGTATTCAGATGGTAAATTTCACCCAGAGTAGAAGAGGATAGAGAAGATCAACAAGGCCAACTGGCCTAGCTCAGCGTTAAGTTTCAACTATCAATGACTCAGAGGTCATTCAACAAGGTACCTATAGGGTGATAAGCATGGCTAAGCATTCTACTCTACCGGAATTATATACTTCTACTTAGGTGTCAAACGAATAAGCGACAAGCAGTTCAAGGTAATGTGTCAATCGACACGCTAGATACAAGAATTAAAATGGCATGCATATAGTAACCATAAAACACAATGTAATTTTGTAAAACATAGGATAAGTATGATCAAAGAAGGAGGCATGCCTTCGTTGTTGAGTCCTTCTTCGGTAACCTGATTCTGTCCTTGTCCAACACCATCGTCACTCCCTACTCATCGTAACGATAGCAAAAGACAAACAATAAATGGCAAAGCAATAGAAAATCCAAATAACATCCAAAACAAATTAAGAGTGGATGGATAGCAAGATACTGATCAAGATGGAGATACCAAAAGGAGATAACGTGACTAGAAGGTAAGTAGAGGACTTGATGAATTGACAGTGTTTAGGTTGATGATGGATAATCAAGGCTTGCCAACAATACTAACGTTCTAATACGAACTATGGTACTAACCACTAGTATTACCCACTACACATCTCACCTAACTATAAAACAAAAGCAATGGCATCAACACGCATGATAATGAAGTGTCCTTTGCATACTACACAATCATAACCATGGCATGATAAAGGTAGAACTTAACCATAATAAATATTTAGATAGAATCTAAATATTTACAATGGTTATTAGCAAGCAAATATAAACAACAACTATAATAACTCAAAAGCAAGTATTCTATATGACAACCAAACCAACATTATAAGCCATACTAGTTAAGCACTCAGACATCAATCATAACAACTATTAGCAAGCATTTCCATAATAAAAGAAAAACCAATACTATGGTAGAAACTAATTAAACAACTCAATATAATAACACACATCTCACACGAGGCATGTGAGTATAGGATCATACAAATGTCTTAAGTAATAACACAAGCATCACAAATAAAAGTTATCAAGAGAAGATACTAAATTAGGACATGCTCTTAATAATAAAGAACAACTAATACTAATGACCACCAGAAACAATATTATCACCACATGCTTGCAATAATAAAGCACGATACACACACTAAGTGTGTGATCAAAGCACAACTCTACTGACATGACATATGACTCGTCCTAAGTATAAGAGTCATAGCAACAAGTATTAAAACACTCATAAGACTAAGATGTAATGAAGTTAAACATCTATAAGAAATAACTAAACTAAGCAACCATAACACACGCAACACCATAAGACATGAAAGATTACTTGCATGAAAGATGTCTAGGCATATCATAATGCAATAGAAAGGTAAACAAAACATATCAAACGCTAGGCATACAACAATGCAATAACCAGATAAACTAATATGATGTGTAAACATGGATGGTCATCACACGAGATACCACACTACGATACCAATACAATACAATGCAACACCCAACTTAATTTATATCGACTACATAAATCGAAAGCATGGAAATAGGACACAACTCTACGAGACTAGTTGGCACGCATGAACATGGAAGCATGAAAGTAGCACACAACAATTGTTGTTTATAACATGCAAACACATGGACACATCATACTAAGCATGTAGGCAATTTAAACAACTAAATCATGCCATCAGCAATATCAAGAAATATACTATACTAGAATGAGTAACAAGATGGCAAGAATTCCTATGTTGTACAACCTACACTTGCAACTGCATAGTGGACAACTAGGCATGATCTAATACATGAATACATACATACACACACACACACTCTATGCCATCTAGTTATACAATCACAATATCATGGCACGATATTGAAGCAAGAATCCTACTTAATTGAAATATATGAGATCATAAACTACTAACATGTACTTCTACCAAGCAAATATTAACCATATGATTGGTCATACAATATAATGTAGCAATGATATAACACATGCAATCAAAACATGAGTAGGACTTTGAGCAAGTGCTAACATGGCATGGTAATAAACTAAGGTAAATGGACACACATGATAGTTACCAAGATGAAATAAACTAAATTTTATTTTGCAAGAATAAATTATATATAGCAATACAAAACTAAATGATTTCATGAGCAACTATCCATGCAATCTTGTATAACACACATGTATAAAATAAAAGGAACAACTAGCCAATGATATTCTATGCTATGAACTACAATGTACTCATATCCAAACAATAAGGCATGCCATTTGACATCTAGCATAAAGTGTACTATGCAACAACACGTACTAAAAATATATAAACATCTTTCGTAGACATGGCATATTTGCAAACAAAACAAACGTGCGGCATGGACAAAAATGAATATATAATCAATATCAAACATATATTCATTCTAAACAAAAATGAAATAATCAAGACATTAGGTATTGCATAATCACACATAGGTTACAGTAATTCTACATAAACCTACGCATGGTAATAATTTGCAAAAACATGTACATATGCATATCATAACTATATACCACAAGAAAGAAAAATATCAATATGAAATAACACGTTGAACAATTTTTTTGAATAACTATAATCAGTGAAAGAAATAAATCTAACAAGTCCTACGTCGCACTAAAATTATAAGACAAATAACATACACTCGTAGGCATATCACGAACATAATAATATAACATACTAACAAGAAAAGTTGACCGATCAAATACTCCACATGGTAGTAATACATAAGAACTAATACAAAGGTGTATCTCACTACTACATGATGCACGGAATTATCTACACAAAATCATATAGAACTATATTAAAAACTAGTGTTACACTTAACAAGAACGACTAGATAAAACCTAAACTAAAATCAATTGACCCAACAAGCAAGATTATTCTACCAACGGGCTTCTATGGCCATAGAGAATATTTCCTCTATTAGGAACAAAGTCATTAGATGAATAAAAACTGAAGAAATATGTGGATGCTGTTGGATGGACTCCGATTCATGTACATGGCGTGGTTGACGCAGCCAACAAGAGAAATAGGTCGAACTAGGATGTCAAGGAGATAGATTGAACATGGTTTAGTGCATGTGCAAAATTAATTGGACAGAAACTCACCGAGCGCGACGAATCGATCCGACGAACTCGATGAACAGTGTAGACGAACATGCTGAATTCTTCACATGTAGTTGACGGAACGCGTTCTTTCTTCTCTGAATGGATTACTGGTGTGGAGATGAACCATAGGGTGCAAGGGTGCTAATGGAGATGGTCTACGTCACCGGGAACGAGCACCGGTGTCCATGGAGCACCATTCTTTGGAGAGAGAGTTTATGTAGAGAAAGAGAAGGGAGAAGTAGGAGTTTCTGCGGGGTGGAAGAGGAGGTGGAGGCGCACCTATATGTACTATCCGGTCTGAAAATGATGGGGAGTTTAAGGGAATTAGAGAGGAGGTTTCTTCATGGCTGTACGTTTCCTTCTGTAGTGGTGTGCGTGTACGTGAGTGGAGGAGGAGACGAAGCAGTTGAGACTGGCGCTTGGAAGATGGCAAGTGGAGAGAGATAAGGCAAGGGAAAAGTCAAGAAGAGGGAATTAAGGAGGAGGGCAGGAGGCAAAACGCTTGGTTGTTGGTCGTTTCTCTTCCTGTATGTTTTCTCACATGTACGTACAAACAAGAGAGAGAGAGAGGAGACGCTCGCTCACTAGGAGAGATGGGCTGGCCATGAGATGGAACAGGAGGAGAAAAATGGAGAGAGCCAGAGGTCAGCTGCGGCCCATCATATAGAATTAAAACAAATGGGCTTTCCTATTCGGGTGAGACAAAACAAATGAATTTGAGAAAGAGAAAGAAAAACAGATTGGCTAGGCCATTCAGTTTTGATGGAAAAGTAACGTAGGTTGCATGCCCAGGGAAGAGAGAAAGATGTTGGATTAAGGGAATTTGGCCTAGAGTTTGAAAGAAGAAAAATGATTTTCCTCTTTAGAAAAATCTAGAGAAGGAAAAGAAACTCGAACAAATATCAAAAGCACCGAAGAAAATTCAAAGGCGCATATTATAATATGCCCAAGACAAGAAAATAATATCCGAGTAAAAGAAAAGAACTAAACACAAATTTTAATTTAGGTTCACATTAGTTAAAATTAAATCCATTAAATTATAAAATTCCAATTTAAGCTTGGTTAACAAATAAAACAAATGGAATTTTCTCGCCCTGATTTTTGGAAAACTTTTTCTTAAAAAAACAAACATTTTGAGAATCGGGATGTTACAGATCTTAGGATGTTTCTCCCCCTCTACTTTGTTGTGGTGAATTGAGTTTTCCCTTTAAAGTTATCTTATCGGATTGAGTCTTGAAGGATTTGAGAACACTTAATGTATGTCTTGCATGTGCTTATCTCTGGTGACAATGGGATATCACGTGATCCACTTGATGTATGTTTTGGTGATCAACTTGCGAGTTCCGTGACCTGGTGAACTTATGCATAGGGGTTGGCACACGTTTTCTTCTTGACTCTCCGGTAGGAACTTTGGGGCACTCTTTGAAGTTCTTTGTGTTGCTTGAATAGATGAATATGAGATTGTGTGATGCATATCATATAATCATACCCCACTACTAGGGAAAACCTTATACACAGAAATTTAGCAACAGTGCGGGTTAAAAAAGGGTTCTAGTGCTAGATAGCAGTCGCGGTTCAGAATAAACCACGCTGCAGATATGATTCTAGCAGTAGCGCATGTGCCCGTAAAAGCGCTACTACTAATATTCCCATTGCTGGAACGATGGGCTACGCATAGCAGTAGCGGCCTTGCAGGAAGCGCGCTACCGCTAGGGCATGAGTAGCAGCGCGTTTCCCTATAACAGCGCTGCTGCTAATGGAAATAAAATAAAATGAAAAACAAATAGAAAAGTAAATGAAAATGAAAGAAACAGAAAAAGGAGAAAGAAAAAAATAAAATGTAAAGAAAACTAAATGAAAAAGCAAAAAAACAGAGAAAGGCTTAGCTGTAGCGTGTGTTAGTAAGAGGCGTTGTAGCTAACGCAGCTGCATCGCGTTTCGAGGACCCCCGCTATAGAAACAAAAAAGGAAATAAAAAACAGAGAAACTTACATATGTATAGCAGTAGCGCTTTTAAGCGCTATAGCTACCTTAGCTATAGCGCGTTCTGCGAAACGCGCTACCGCTAGTTTTGACTTAACCAAAAAAACGTTTTCCCCCCGGCCACCACTTGCCCCCCAAATCTCTCGACCCACCCCGCCGCCGTCTCCCCGATTCGTTGTCACCCCACTTCGCCAGCGTCTCCTACCGACGTCGATGCCCCCGGAGCCACCAAAGCCGTGCGCCATCGACGCCATCGGAGCCGCCCCCAACGCCACGGAGCCGCGCGGCCTCATCAACGCCACCGGAGTCGCCGTCGACGCCACCGGATCCTCCCTCGCCAGAACTGCCTCCCTCGCCATCATCGGAGACGCCCCTGCCTCCCTCGCCACCACTGCCTCCCTCGCCACCACCGGAGCGATCCTCTATAAGCCCCCACCCCTCCTCTCTCTCTCATGCATAGGTTAGCTAGTTTAATTATGTTAATTATCTAGGTTAGGGCAAAAATTTAGTTAGGGCTTTGACAGAGAAGTAGTTAGGTTAACTAGTTTAATTAGGTTAATTACCTAGGTTAGTGCAAAAATTTAGTTAGGGCTTTGATAGAGAACTAGTTAGGTTAACTAGTTTGATTAGGTTAATTATCTAGGTTATTTAGGAAGGTTTTATTTTAAAGATGATCCCTTCCTAGACTTTTATTGTTGATTATATCTTTTCATTGAAGTGGTCATGTTGTTTGTGCCCAAGTGGCTTTGTTGTTTCAATGAAGCTGAGTGGCCTATATATATTTTACGGGAATGTTGATTCATTTTCGTTCCGGCAAATTTCAGGTTCTCGATTTGTCCACTTTTTAGCAAAGGTCATGCTGAAATTTTCCGTCAATTTCGGCATGACTTGTGCTACAAACTAGGACATATCGAATGCCCGTGTGATTTGCCGCACTAGGAAGGAGTCAACGTTCCTGCAAGACAATAGGACCTTTTTATGTCATTATTCATTTTATTAGGTCTAGAATTAATTGACTAGATTTAATCATAGGAAACATGGCTAGCAACGATGAAGGACAGGGTTCTGGTGATTGCGACGACGCCTACCGGGCGGCAGACGAATTTTTTAGCCTTACCGATGATCAACCGATGTTATTGCTGGGCCCACCGGTGGCATCGGGGACTGAGACCGACACGCAGACCGGTGCTGAGACTGAGACCGGCGCTCAGACTCAGACAGGCATCGAGACCGGCGCTGAGACTAAGACCGGCGCTGCCTCGGGGAGTGGAGCCGGTGTAGAACCGAAAGCAAAGAGGCAACGGGTTCCTAACAAACTCAGGACTACTAGAGTGGTGGTCACGGAGGTGGACGACGGCAATTTTGAGCCAACGGCGCCCGAGGAAGCGCGTCGATGCTACGGCAATCAAATAGGCTGCATCGTACGGACAACCGCCACCATCAACGATGAGAAACTACAGAAGATAGAAAATATGAGGAGCTCACTCCTAAAGAAGTTTCACCAGATATTCTTGTTCCCGGGATGGAATGAGAAGGATTATAAAGATCCAGATGAGGACCCGGCAATGAAGAAGATAAACAAACACGCCATGACCAAGTTTAGCGACGCGTTGGCCGCCTGGAAAAATCGAGTGAAAGCAAGGATCATCGACAAGAAGGAACCCTACTCCGAGATTGTAAAGGATAATCCGACAATCACGGAAGAGCAGTTTCAAATATTCAAGGAGGCTTGCGAGGCCGAAGATGCCAAAAAAGTCTAAGTACATGAAGGGCTTCAAGAGAGGAACATTGGGAGCCACCACCTCAGAAGCCGTGGTTACGGTGGAAAGAGGTCCAAATGGGCCAAGGAGGATGCGAAAGCCGCGAGTCTGGGCATCCCAGACCCCTTGGCGGAGTTCACCGTCCCGCAGGAGCGTGACGTCCTCAGGGCCCGGCACCGTTGGGACCCAGTGAAAAAGGTTTACGAGACAACACCGGTCATTACGGAGTTCATGAGACTGCTGGTAATTTTAGTTTCTGATCAATTCGACTGCACACGTTAGTCATATTTGTAAACGATCGGTGTGCCTTTTGCAGAGAGAGCAGCACAGGATTGCGGCCGAAAGCTACTCGCCGTCTGAGGCATTGGCGAGGCCCAAGTGGGACACTCCATTCAACCGGGCGTTGAACATATTGAAACAACAACCGGTGGATACTCGACCGTCGTATGGACGCGTGCACGGTGTCGGAGACGGCGCCACGTGGAAGAAGTACTACCGTGAGACCACGGAGGAGAGAAAGGAAAGACGGAGGTTAAATGAAGAAAACATCGACAAGAGGGTTGAGATTGCGGTTGAGAAGAAATCAACTGAGACAGTCGCAACAGCGGTAGCTGCCGCAAAACAGGTGGCTTTAGATATTTCTACTACCTTGGTTCCGGCCGTTTTCAATTGGACCAGGCAAAATCCAAAAAAAGATGCAGCGGACTTTCCCCTTGCTGACTTCTTGGCGGGGAGCAGCTCGACTAGCGTTGCACCAGCACCTGCAGCTGCACCTGCTCCCGCACCGGCTCCCGCACCGGACGTGCTAGGCGGTGCTTCGTCTTTGGCTGAGCTCGACGCCCTCACGGTATCTGTCACACCGGCCCCCTTCAATATAAATGTATAATCTCCCGTTTTCGTTGCCTTTCGGATGTCTCACGTCGCAGACTTTTCTTTGCAGGCCGACGAAACCCCGTGCACCATATTGTACACCATCGGCGACCAGAAGGTGGACGTGGGGAAGGCGACGATAATGGAGCCGAAGGAACCATTGTTCCACAGCCGGCCGATCCCCCCGAACGTCTTCAAGGTTTCCGTGGCCAGTGTCAAACCGGGCCACGAGAATTTGCCTCCTCCAGTACTACTGGGGGATGACGACGAGACACCGCGGCGGCTTGGTGATTGTTGCAATGCTGGGTGGGTCCTGTTGTGGCCAAAGAGTCTGCTTCGTCTGGAGGCGGCCGGGAGCACACCCACGAGCACGCAGCCTCAGCAAGGTATGAACATCAACACCCCACCTACCCAATTATCGTCGGGTGTCGGGTTGGGTGATAGCGGACGGGGTAAGGAGGAGGCTCCATTAGTCGCTGATGACGTCGCCATGGATGAGGATGAGGACGACGATGGCGCTGCTGAACAGTATGTCTATACTGGCGCCTCCTCAGGGTTTGAGCGTCATGAGTCGGTGCCTGAATTGCCGTCTCAACATATTATGGACGACCTTCCGGTAGTAAAGAAGTTTAGGAAGAGAGCGAGGAAAGGCAAAAAAGTTGTTTCTATGATCCAGCCGCCTCAGCAGCCTCGGCTTCAGGACCGTATAGATATCCCCGGTGCGGATAAATGGCATATCCCCGGTCAACCAATCCTACCTGCAACAGCGCTACGGGCCAGATTCGGCGATCTAAAGAGACTTCATGACGATGTGCTGCGGGTAGAGAAAGACCTCATCGCCTCGAAAGATCCAGGATACCCACTCTACGTGGTTAACGTTCCGCGGCAAATGTCGTACGTCGACAGCTTCCCCGCGGATAAGTTCTTCCTCCGATTCGATTACATATTCGACATGTTTCACGTGAAGAAGCTGGATTTTACGTTTGTCCGCCTTTATGCCTTGCACATGAACTACATCATCGGGGTTGAGCAGATATCTCATATCTGTGTCGCTGACCCGTACTACATGCACGAGGGCTTCTTGGGAGTCTGCGCAAATCACCGTGAATACGCGAGGGATTACATCGTCAATTTCATGCTCGCCAATAAGGACAAGGAGGCGATTCTCGTGCCTTATCATCCCGTGTAAGTCATCCGCGCTGCTATCCTTCCTTCGATTTCAATCATTCATTTGCACGGTGGAGGCTAATTAATTTGAGGACTTATTTTGCGCAGCGGCGGGCGCGCCGTCCTCATCATCCTCTACCCCCGATTCTCCCACGCTCTTTACTTGGACTCGTCGAAGAACATTCACAAAAAGGATTACACCCACATCAAGGATGTTCTCGACAGTGCTATGTTTTACTACCAAGCAAGGGGTGGAGAGGTCAGGGACAAGAAGAGAAGGGGCGGCAGGGTCGCCTTCGGCCATAAGACCGACTTCTGCTGCATCCAGCAACCGAACGATTCTCTTAATGATGGATTCTATGTCCTACACCACATGCTGGAGTACAGACGGGATCACCAGAACCTTCGCATGTCACCTAGATCCGGCGATGCCCATATTCTGCAATGGGCAAAGGACATAGGAGATATCGAGGATCATCGACTTCGAGCTGAGTTCTATAACATCCAGCGCGAACTTGCCCAAATCATCATGAAGGAGGTCGTCGGAAAAACAGGGATGTTCTACGGAGAAGGACAAATGTCGCGGGAAGACGTCCGAACATGGATAGCCTCTCAGCGTCTCGACCTGAAGCCTTTCACTAGGCTCGGGGACTATCTCCCTGACTTGGATGGATGGAACGACATGTTGGAGTGATTGTCGATATATGACAATGTGTCCGTTTAGTCCATACTTTCTGTATGACAAAACTTTGAGTTATGCACGGTGAAACTTTATTTGTGATGTAATTAAACCGTCCTCCTCCTCGACTAGCGAAAATCACTCTAGTTAGGGCATTTTGGGGTACGATGAACTTTGTTATTTATGCTTATGATATGTTGTTTTTATTTTTGCCAAGTCTGTCTCTTTCTGTTGCTCAACTATATATGTTGCATATCATCGACTCATGTGATGATGCAGGTGCATAGATCATAGATGGCGAAGAAGTGCTATGCCAGGAGTATATATACGACAAGTGGCCGAAGTGTCAGGCCGTTCCAGTTTCCGAGCGACAGGCAGTAGTTAGTTTAGAGGTTCACGCTAATGCGAAACAGGGATACGAACTCATGTTCTCAAAGTGATAGCTCTTCTCGCGTATATCATTGTTTAGATGGATGATGATGTATTTGCATATCATTCTAGACTTGTATCGCTATTTTCGAGATGATGACAAGAGACCACTTTGTGTTGGATGATGATTATGATGATGACATGATTTGATGAGACTAATTGTATGTATATGCTATGATTACATTTGTATGTGTATGATATGCTAAAGATTATTGTATAAATCCTATTCAAATAGAAAACAAATACAAAACAAATATGCAGGAAAAAAACTAATAAATAAACTAGTAGTAGCGAGGGGGGAAATTTAGCAGTAGCGCCGCATTGTCAGTAGCGCATCCCAGCAAACAGCGCTGCAGATAATATCAGTAGCGCCCTTTCCGAAAGAGCGCTACAGCTATTCATGTATAGCAGTAGCGTGGGACAACCGGCGCTATTGCTATACGTTAGCTGTAGCGCCTCATTAGTAGCGCCGGTGCCCGCGCTACTGAGAGGCCCAAAACCCTCGTTGCTGGTAGGCTTTTCCCTAGTAGTGCCCATGGATACTTGAGGTGACATTGGAGTATCTAGGTGACATTAGGGTTTTGGTTGATTTGTGTCTTAAGGTGTTATTTTACTACGAACTCTAGGCAATTTGTGACACTTATAGGAATAGCCCAACGAATTGATCGGAAAGAATAACTTTGAGGTGGTTTCATACCCTATAATAATATCTTCGTTTGTTCTCCACTATTAGTGACTTTGGAGTGACTCTATCTTGCATGTTGAGGGATAGTTATATGATCCAATTATGTTATTATTGTTGAGAGAACTTGCACCAGTGAAAGTATTAACCCTAGGCCTTGTTTCCTAGCATTGCGATACTGTTTTCGCTCACTTTTATCATTAGTTACCTTGCCATTTTTATATTTTTAGATTACAAAAACCTTTATCTACCATCCATATTGCACTTGTATCACCATCTCTTCGTCGAACTAGTGCACCTATACAATTTACCATTGTATTGGGTGTGTTGGGGACACAAGAGACTCTTTGTTATTTGGTTGCAGGGTTGTTTGAGAGAGACCATCTTCATCCTACGCCTCCCACGGATTGATAAACCTTAGGTCATCCACTTGAGGGAAATTTGCTACTGTCCTACAAACCTCTGCACTTGGAGGCCCAACAACGTCTACAAGAAGAAGGTTGTGTAGTAGACATCAAGCTCTTTTCTAGCGCCGTTGCCGGGGAGGTTAGCGCTTGAAGGTATATCTTTAGATCTTGCAATTGAATCTTTTAGTATCCTGTTTTATCACTAATTTAGTTTATAAAATAAAATTAAAATATGGAATTGAGGGTACCTCATATGCTTCATCTTTTCAATGTCTTTCATGAAAATAAGGATTCCGATAATTGTGCTCAAGTGCTAGAAGAAGAATGCATTAGAATGTTCGGCACTAAATATTTGAATGATGAGCATGATTGAAATATTGTAAATATGAATTCCTTGAATATCCATGATGCTAATGATATGCAAAGCCACAAGCTTGGGGAAGCTATATTTGATGAAGATGATATTTTTTGTCTCCCAAGTTTTGATGAGCAAATTTATTATGATGATAGCATACCTACTATTTATGATAATTATATTGATGAAAGTGGGTTTGGAAGAGTGTCAACTTTAGGAAGTGATGATCCCACTATTTTGGAGGATGTTGAATCTTATTGTGATAATTATAAAAGTGGATTTGGAGAGGTCATGACTTTATTTAGTAATGATTCCACTATTTTGGAAGAGGTTCCAATTGATTATGAGAACAAAGTTACTATCTATGATGATTATTGTGATGACTTATATGCTATAAAGAATAATGATATCCATGAAACTTGTCACCATGATTTTAATTTTCAATTGGATTATGCCTCACATGATACTTATTTTGTTGAGTTTGCTCCCACTACTATTGATGAGAAGAAATTTGCTTATGTGGAGAGTAATAAAAATTCTATGCTTGTGCATGATGAAAAGAGTTCTTTATGTGATGGTTATATTGTTTAATTCATCCATGATGCTACTTAAATTTATTATGAGGGAGGAATATATGCTTGTAGGAATTGCAATAATATCAATTTTCCTCTTTATGTGTTGAAAATCTTGAACTTATCCTTGTTTTACCTTCCTATCCAAGTTGATTCTTGTTCCCACAAGTTTTTTTTCTCACAAAGTCCCTATTCATAGGAAGTGGGTTATGCTTAAATGTGCTAGTTATATTCTTCATGACGCTCTCTTTATGTTTCAATTCTTATCTTTTATGTGAGCATCATTGAAATCATCATGCCTAGCTAGGGGTGTTAAACGATAGCGCTTGTTGGGAGGCAACCAAATTTTATTTTTGTTCCTGTTTAGTAATAAATAATTCATCTAGCCTCTGTTTATATGTGGTTTTATGTTTTAATTAGTGTTTGTGCCAAGTAGAACCTTTGGGAAGACTTGGGTGAAGTCTTTGCGATCTTGCTGTAAAAAACAGAAACTTTTGCGCTCACGAGATTAGCTTCCATTTTTTACTGGAGAGTGCGATTAGGTTGATTCTTTTTAGATGATTGATAGACAAATTACTCACGTCCTTAAATTTATTTCAGAATTTTTGGATTTACATAAGTATACGTCTGATACAGATTACTACAGACTGTTCTGTTTTTGACAGATTCTGTTTTCATTGTGTTGTTTGCTTATTTTGATGAATCTATGAGTAGTATCGGAGGGTATGAACCATAGATAAGTTGGAATACATTAGATATTACACCAATATAAATAAAGAATGAGTTCACAACAGTACCAAAAGTGGTGATTTTTTCTTCTTATACTAATGGAGCTTACGAGTTTTCTGTTGAGTTTTGTGTTGTGAAGTTTTCAAGTTTTGGGTAAAGATTTGATGGACTACGGAATAAGGAGTGGCAAGAGCCTAATCTTGGGGATGCCCAAGGCACCCCAAGGTAATATTCAAGGACAACCAAGAGCCTAAGCTTGGGGATGCCCCGGATGGCATCCCCTCTTTCGTCTTCGTTCATCGGTAACTTTACTTGGAGCTATATTTTTATTCACCACATGATATGTGTTTTGCTTGGAGCATCATTTTATTTTATTTTATTTTGTTTTGCTTGATGTTTGAATAAAATACCAAGATCTGAAATTATTAAATGTTAGAGAGTCTTCACATAGTTGCATAATTATTCGACTACTCATTGATCTTCACTTATATCTTTCGGAGTAGTTTGTCTTTTGCTCTAGTGGTTCACTTATATCCTTTTAGAGCACGGCGATGGTTTTATTTTAAAGAAATAGATGAACTCTCATGTCTCACTTATATCATTTTGAGAGTCTCTAAACAGCATGGTAATTTGCTTCGGTTACGAAACTAGTCCTAATATGATGGGCATCCAAGATGGGTATAATAAAAACTTTCATATAAGTGCGTTGAATACTATGAGAAGTTTGATACTTGATAATTGTTTTGAGATATGAAGATTGTAATATTAGAGTCGTGCTAGTTGAGTAATTGTGAATTTTAGAAATACTTGTGTTGAGGTTTGCAAGTCCCGTAGCATGCACGTATGGTAAACATCGTGTGACAAATTTGAAGCACGAGGTGTTCTTTGATTGCCTTCCTTATGAGTGGCGGTCGGGGACGAGCGATGGTCTTTTCCTACCAATCTATCCCCCTAGGAGCATGCGCATAGTGCTTGGTTTTTGATGACTTGTAGATTTTTGCAATAAGTATGTGAGTTCTTTATGACTAATGTTGAGTCCATGGATTATACGCACTCTCACCCTTCCATCATTGCTAGCCTCTTCGGCACCGTGCATCGCCCTTTCTCACCTCGAGAGTTGGTGCAAACTTCACTGGTGCATCCAAACCCCGTGATATGATACTCTATGTCACACATAAACCTCCTTATATCTTCCTCAAAACAGCCACCATACCTACCTATTATGGCATTTCCATAGTCATCCCGAGATATATTGCCATGCAACTTTCCACCGTTCCGTTCATCATGACACACATCATCATTGTCATATTGCCTTGCATGATCATGTAGTTGACATCGTATTTATGGCAAGTCCACCATGCATAATTTATCATACATGTCACTCTTGATTCATTGCCCATCCCGGTACACCGCTAGAGGCATGCATATAGAGTCATATTTTGTTCTAGTATCGAGTTGTAATCTTTGAGTTGTAAATAAATAGAAGTGTGATGATCATCATTAATAGAGCATTGTCCCGAAAAAAAGGCCAAATAAAAAAGGGGAAAGGCCAAATAAAAAAGGGGAAAGGCAAATAAAAAAGGAAAAAAAGGAAGGCCAAAAAAAAGGGACAATGTTACTATCCTCTTTTTCCACACTTGTGCTTCAAAGTAGCACCATGATCTTTATGATAGAGAGTCACTTGTTTTGTCACTTTCATATACTAGTGGGAATTTTTCATTATAGAACTTGGCTTGTATATTCCAACAATGGGCGTCCTCAAATGCCCTAGGTCTTCGTGAGCAAGCAAGTTGGATGCACACCCACTTAGTTTCTTTTGTTGAGCTTTCATACATTTATAGCTCTAGTGCATCTGTTGCATGGAAATCCCTACTCCTCACATTGACATCAATTGATGAGCATCTCCATAGCCTGTTGATTAGCCGTGTCAATGTGAGACTTTCTCCTTTTTTGTCTTCTCCACACAACCCCCATCATTATATTCTATTCCACCCATAGTGTTATATCCATGTCTCACGCTCATGTATTGCATGAAAGTTGAAAAAGGTTTGAGATTACTAAGGTATGAAACAATTCCTTGGCTTGTCATCGGGGTTGTGCATGATGAGAGCATTCTTGTGTGACGAAAATGGAGCATGACCAAACTATATGATTTTGTAGGGATGAACTTTCTTTGGCCATATTATTTTGAGAAGACATAGTTGTTTAGTTAGTATGCTTGAAGTATTATTATTTTTATGTCAATATTAAACCTTTGTCTTGAATTTTATGGATCTGAATATTCTTTCCACAATAAAGAGAATTACAGGGATAAATATGTTAGGTAGCATTCCACATCAAAAACTTTGTTTTTATCATTTACCTACTCGAGGACGAGCAGGAATTAAGCTTGGGGATGCTTGATACGTCTCCAATGTATCTATAATTTTTTATTCTTCCATGCTATTATATTATCAACCTCGGATGTTTTATATGCATTTATATGCTATTTTATATGATTTTTGGGACTAACCTATTAACCTAGAGCCCAATGCCAGTTTCTGTTTTTTTCCTTGTTTTTGAGTATCACAGAAAAGGAAAATCAAACGGAGTCCAATTGACCTGAAACTTCACGGAACTTATTTTTAGACCAGAAGAAGGACATGGAGTGAAAGAGTTGGGCCAGAAGAGTCCCGGGCTGCCCACGAGGGTGGGGGGCGTGCCCACCCCCTGGGCGCGCCTCCCTACCTCGTGGACATCTCAAGGACCCTCCTGACTTGTTCCCGACTCCAAAACCTCTTATATAACCCCAAACTTCCAGAAAGAAACCTAGATCAGGAGTTCCACCACCGCAAGCCTCTGTAGCCATCGAAAACCAATCTAGACCCATTCTGGCACCCTGCCGGAGGGGGGAATCCCTCTCCGGTGGCCATCTTCATCATCTCGGCGCTCTCCATGACGAGGAGGGAGTAGTTCACCCTCGGGGCTGAGGGTATGTACCAGTAGCTATGTGTTTGATCTCTCTCTGTCTCTGTCTCTGTCTCTCTCTCTCTCTCTCTCTCTCTTGTGTTCTTGATTTGGAACGATCTTGATGTATCGCGAGCTTTGCTATTATAGTTGGATCTTATGATGTTTCTCCCCCTCTACTCTCTTGTGGTGAATTGAGTTTTCCCTTTGAAGTTATCTTATTGGATTGAGTCTTGAAGGATTTGAGAACACTTGATGTATGTCTTGCATGTGCTTATCTGTGGTGACAATCGGATATCACGTGATCCACTTGATGCATGTTTTGGTGATCAACCTGAGAGTTCCGTGACCTCATGAACTTATGCACAGGGGTTGGCACACGTTTTCATCTTGACTCTCTGGTAGAAACTTTGGGGCACTCTTTGAAGTTCTTTGTGTTGGTTGAATAGATGAATCTGAGATTGTGTAATGCATATCCTATAATCATACCCACGGATACTTGAGGTGACATTGGAGTATCTAGGTGACATTAGGGTTTTGGTTGATTTGTGTCTTAAGGTGTTATTTTACTACGAACTCTAGGGCTGTTTGTGACACTTATAGGAATAGCCCAACGGATTGATCGGAAAGAATAACTTTGAGGTTGTGTCATACCCTACAATAATATCTTCGTTTGTTCTCTGCTATTAGTGACTTTGGAGTGACTCTTTGTTATAGGTTGAGGGATAGTTATATGATCCAATTATGTTATTATTGTTGAGAGAACTTGCACTAGTGAAAGTATGAACCCTAGGCCTTGTTTCCTAGCATTGCAATACTGCTTTTGCTCACTTTTATCATTAGTTACCTTGCTGTTTTTATATTTTCAGATTACAAAAACCTTTATCTACCATCCATATTGCACTTGTATCACCATCTCTTCGCCGAACTAGTGCACCTATACAATTTACCATTGTATTGGGTGTGTTGGGGACACAAGAGACTCTTTGTTATTTGGTTGCAGGGTTGTTTGAGAGAGACCATCTTCATCCTAAGCCTCCCATGGATTGATAAACCTTAGGTCATCCACTTGAGGGAAATTTGCTACTGTCTTACAAACATCTGCACTTGGAGGCCCAACAACGTTTACAAGGAGAAGGTTGTGTAGTAGACATCATTTTCTAATCCATTTAGGTGCACAGTCACGTGAGCATGTAGCTCAAATTTGATTTTTGCACATTAAACCCGTAGAAAATCAATCAATTAATGTACTAAAATGTCTTAATGATATTTTTTTGAAATTAAAATGCCCCTCATTTGGTAACATATGTTCACTGCGGGATAATTAATTTAACATGCATCGTAGTTGCAGTGGATTCGCGGTCTGTGTGTGGGTATGTGTGTCTGGGGGTGGCGGGTGGCAGGTGGCTCGTAGTACATGATATGTCTCCAACGTATCTATAAGTTTTGATTGTTCCATGTTGTTATATTATCTTGGATGTTTTATAATCATTTTATAGTTATTTTATATCATTTTTGGTACTAACCTATTGACATAGTGTCAAGTGTTAGTTGCTATTTTTTCCATTGCAGAAAATCAATATCAAACGGAGTCCAAATACCACAAAACTTTATGAAGAATTTTTATGGGCCAGAAGGAACACAACAGGCCCTGGCTACACCTTGGGGGTGCCACGACGGGGCACAACCCACCAGGGTGCGCCAGGAGGCCCAGGCGCGCCCTAGTGGGTTGTGCCCATGTCGGATGCCCCCCGGACCGCCTCTTTGCTCTGTAAATACCCAAATATACCCAAAACCCTAGGGGAGTCGATGAAATATTCATCCAGCAGCCGCGGAGTCTAGAACCACCAGATCCAATCTAGACACCATCTCGGATGGGGTTCACCACCTCCGTTGGTGCCTCTCCAATGATGCGTGAGTAGTTCTTTGTAGACCTTCGGCTCCTTAGTTAGTAGCTATATGGATTCCTCTCTCTCTCTCGATTCTCAATACAATGGTCTCTTGGAGATCCATATGATCTAACTCTTTTGCGGTGTGTTTGTTGGAATCGATGAACTTTGAGTTTATGATCAGATCTATCTTTTTATATCCATGAAAGTATTTGAGTTTCTTTGATCTCGTTTATGCATGATTGCTTATAGCCTCATATTTCTTCTCCGATATTTGGGTTTTTTTTGGCCAACTTGATCTATTTATCTTGCAAAGGGAAGAGGTGCTTTGTAGTGGGTTCGATCTTACGGTGCTTGATCCCAGTGATAGAAGGGGAACCGCCACGTATGTATCGTTGCTACTAAGGATAAAACATGGGGTCTATCTCTACATATATAGATCTTGTCTACATCATGTCATCGTTCTTATTGCATTACTCTGTTTCTCCATGAACTTAATACACTAGATGCATGCTGGATAGCGGTCGATGTGTGGAGTAATAGTAGTAGATGCAGGTAGGAGTCGGTCTACTAATCTTGGACCTGATGCCCATATAATGATCATTGCCTGGATATCGTCATGAGTATTTGAAGTCCTATCAATTTCCCAACAGTAATTTGTTCACCCACCGTTTGTAATTTTTCTCGAGAGAAGCCACTAGTGAAATCTACGGTTCCCGGGTCTCTTTCTCATATTATTTTCCTTTGCGATCTACTTTTATTTGCTTTTATTTTCAGATCTATTAATCCAAAAACCCAAAAATACTTTGCTACACTTTATTTTATTTGCGATCTATTTATTCAATATATTACAACTTTCTCCCGTCACGCACCAATTTCTGGCACCGTTGCCCGAAAGGGATTGGCAACCCCTTTAACACTTCGGGTTGCGAGGATTTGTTATCTGTGTGCAGGGGCTGTTTACATTGCATTGTTTGGTTCTCCTACTAGTTCGATAACCTTGATTTCATATCTGAGGGAAGTACCTACCGCCGCTATGCTGCATCATCCCTTCCTCTTTGGGGAAATACCGACGTAGCTTCAAGCGACATCAAAAGGAATTTCTGGCACCGTTGTCGGGAGCATCTTCAACATATACCAGGTTCCTAATCACAAATCTCATCTCCTCGTAATTTACATTATTTTCCATTTGCCTCTCGTTTTCCTCTCCCCCACTTCACAAAAATTTGCCGTTTTATTCGCCCCTCTTTTTCGTTCGTCATTTTCTTGCCGGATCTGTTTTTGTGTGCAGCTTTGTTTGCCATTATTATCATTATGGATAGTCCTTCTCCTATTGCCTGCACTCCCGAGAACGACGTTCTCAACTTTAAACCAAGGGGAGGAGAAAAATTAAAAGATGCCTGGTATAGGATTTGCAATGCTCGTAATAGATCAACCCGTAAGCAATCCACCTTAGGGAGTCCTGGATGGGACTCTACTTGGCGTGGAAGGCAAGCTAGGCAATACGGATATGTATATCTCCTCCTTTGTAACCGACCTTGTGTAACCCTATCCCCCTCCGGTGTCTATATAAACCGGAGGGTTTTAGTCCATAGGACAACATACAATCATACCGTAGGCTAGCTTCTAGCGTTTAGCCTCTCCGATCTCGTGGTAGATCAACTCACTACTAGGAAAAGGCCTACTAGTGGCGCACCAGTTTTGCCTACTAATGGCGCACTACTGGTGCGCCACTAGTACCACGCCACTAGTATTATATACTAATGGCGCACCATTGGTGCGCCATTAGTATCTGGTATACTAATGGCGCACCACGTCGTGCGCCATTAGTATAGACCAACATGCGCCATTAGTATGCCTCCCAGGGGGGCATATTTACCCATGTGCTTTGGCATACTAATGGCGCACTGTGGGGTGATGCGCCATTAGTATCCTTTGGCACACTAATGGCGCACTGTGTAGTGATGCGCCATTAGTATCCTTTGGCATACTAATGGCGCACTTTGAGGTGATGCGCCATTAGTTTGAATATTAGGTTTTATTTTTTTACATTTCTGATTTTTGCACCAGAACAAAATATATTATTGGGCAGAATATAGACAGCACCACACAGCAACAGCAGATTCATCGAATACAATAGAAGATTAGTCTCCGAATACAATTCATCATATTAGTCTCCGAATTAAAAAGACCGAACAAAGATAGAACATTATAGGTCTCGAGACCGCAAGTAGCGAGTTTGTCTTCACATTACAAGTCGATATCGATCATCTAAACTACCATCACATAGAAGAGAGCTGCGGTCATCACGATGAGCATCATCGCGATGAAACTAGTCTGCATCCGGTTCCTCCAACGCTCCCTCCTCTCTCCCGCTAGATAGCAGGCGTATCTAGATTCCGCCTCCGCCCTAGTGGTGTACCCTTTGTAACTGTTACTGCTGAAACGGTGAACCTGTCTCCGACACTCCTCCCAGTCGTCGTAGACTCCGGGAACCTTACCCTTGTACATGACATACGATGACATCTCTATGCACAAGCCAAACAACAGACAATACATAAGCAATATATAAGTATGCAACAAAAGGATCGGAAGAGAAAAGCAAGACATTAATAGAACGATTCATGGTCCTACTAATAAATAGCATCAATTACATCTAAGTTGAACGACTGTCCGAACCAAAGAGACATACAATTCATTAAAGTTTAATTACAATATGAGCCAATCAATGTTTCAGAACTACACATAGCATCACTACTTTCGACTCGACTCATGGGACCGGAGCGTGGATGAAGCCGCCGTCTGTTGTGATGGTCAGGAAATCGCAGGCATTGTCAGCCTGCATTTGTAGCGTTGTGTCTATCTCACTGTTGGAAGGTTGATATCTGAGGTAGAACTGCCCCGAGGTATGAAGGACATCTTGATGGATGATTTCCGCAAACTCCGAATGAATGCGAAAGAATTCTTGTCTGATGTCTGCGTCCTAGATTGCCGACAAGCGCCCAATCTTTGAGTTTATCTGGTAGTAGAAGGTGATGATGGTCCCGTACAATCGCCCGCATGTGATGGAGGGTGTAGTAGGAATCCTTCTGACCGCCAGGCGGCTGCTTGACGCAGCAGAACTTAGTATTGTGGGCGAACATGTGCCTGCCGTACCTACGAACTGGCCTGGTGAAGGTGCCTCCAGATTTGGCGTAGCCGGGGAGAACATCATCAAGAACTTTCTTGATATTTGTATAGTCTATCTTGGAGTCATGGTTCGGGTCGAAATACGTGGCCATGGAATATTTCGGGCTTAAGAGGATGAGTGTGCAATGTGTGTCACTGCACAGAACATGGAATGTTAGAAAAAAAAGAACGATCGAAATCTAAGAAATCATATGTTACGGGGCGGTTAGGGGATGACTTACTCAGGAAAGTAAGGCACGAAGAAATTATCCTTATCTGGGTTTGCTAGAATGACGCCTTCGAGGTATGAACTCGTGACTTGGCGGTCCCCAACGCTGCCCAAGAGCTTGGCATGCATGTAGAAGGGGTCGACTATCACGATGTCTGGGGTCTTGTCTCTAATGATCCGCATCTCCATACTCAGCGAAAACAGCCAAACGAAGGTGTAGTGCAGCGGATGAAGGTTAAACATAGCAAAGATGTCATCAAACCGCAGGACGATCGTACCCACGATGGCGCCATCCACAAAGCCCTTGCCCTCTAGCACCTTGGCCACGAAAACCGGGTATGCCACATCATTATCTCTGAGACGCCGCTTCTCCAAAGAAAGAACACTGTCATGCAGACTCCGCATAGCACCAGTTGCAGCATTGAGCATATTTGTCGGTAGCATCGCCCTACCCACCACATGCACCCTCCTCGAGATATCCTTAGGTGAAGGTGGCCCGTCCTGAGCACCGATCGTACTCGGTGCCGGCTGGCTCGCACCGGCACCCTTTTTAGACTTTCGTTATCGTCCCTTCTTCTTGATCTGTTGTAATGGGACCAAGTTCTGCTCACATACCGCCTTCTTGAGCGTGTTGGGGCTGATAATATTTCACACCTCAGCTATCTGAGGCTCGGTGAAGGAGGCAGCTGGAGGCATCTCCTAAGAACTGAACGCCAGACGACGCCTGTTGCAATTGGGTTTCTCCGCCGTACCAGCTAGATCACGGTCGTCTTGGTTGGGTTCTTGAGAAGGAGGCCCGCAGAACTCATCACCGTACCCATGTTCGGCAAAGTACTTATCGATGTTGGTAAATGTACCATACCATCATCGTTGTCGTCGTCGCGCAGATCCTGTGCCATATGCATGTCCGGATCCTGTGCCATAGGGATGTCCGGCATGTCCGATAGCATTGCGGCGTTCTTGCCACGGCTTGGCGCCGGCATGACTGGCGGTCTTGTCTGTGGGGTGGTGTCCCCCGCCCCCATACGAATCTGGCTCTTTGGCCAAAGTAGGGGCCAGCTTACGCAGGCGCTGAGGGTCATCTCATCTTCTTCGTCGGCCCCAGTGGGTCGAATCGGAGGTAACAACTCGTCGCAGCCTGGCAGCACCCGAACCACTTCAACCCTATACACTATGGGTGGCATCGGATTACCATGGAACACAGGGTTGCCCGGTTGAACGATTCTGCCCTTGGCGACATCGACCAACTCGCCGCCCATGAAGTGCAGGAGAGTGCAAGGAACGTCGGCAGCGCCCTGCGAAAACATGTAGGGCGCCAGGGATGCCCAGTCAAAGGCAAGGAGATGAAGTCATCGGCCGAGAGGCTTAGTTACCGTGATGCCGTCGAGCTCGGCTAATGTCGAGGCACCGCCAACGGCGGGCGTGCAACTGACGGAGGGGCTGCTTGCTGGTGAGGTGCCGGCCGACATACAACCGGGTGCATTAAGCTGCAATGCCCGTGCCGGCGCTGGAGACACGAATACCGCCTCCGCCGGAGACACCAATGGCACCGCCGGAGACACCAATGGCGCCGCCTACGCGTTGTGCGAGTTGCTGGCCATGAAGCTGGGAACCGGGGGAGGCCCCTATTGGCCGCCCGCAATCCACGTCGTCAGCCCATGAATCAATGTAGGCACCATGGCATTGAGAGTCGTTCCCAGTTGTTGTTGCACTTGCTCTTGGACAATCTCCGGAATCCGCGCCACTTGTGCCTTGAGTGCTTCAACCTCGCGCGACTGGCTTTCCGAGCTGGTCTTTTTCTCCTTTCGCCCACTAGCGGTATAGTATGACGACCATTTTGTGGACAAGCCTTTGCCGGCCACACGACCAGCTGACGTCAGCTTACTAAGCTTATCCTTGTTTTTCATTATGTTCAACGCCCTATTTCAAGGGGTGTCGAAAGGGGAGCTCTGAGACGACCCCGCGCTACTGCTTTCATTGTCCTGCGGAAGGAACGTGAACCATTTAGAAATATTGGGGATTAATTAGAATGCAACCATATGGAGCTAATTACGCAGGGGTGTATTCCTTACCAGAACATGCTCAAGCGCCCTGGTCTTCGGATCCGTGGTAAGCTCCTTTGTTACCGGGTCCTCCTTGTACCGGGCCCTGAGAAAGTTCCTGGTCTACTTGTCACGGTATTTCTCGAAGCGGGGCGGTAGGCCTTGCTCGGCACGCTCTGCGTCCTCCTTGTCCCATATAGGCCCCGCCACTCTGTAACCACCGGGACCGAGTTGGTGGACCCCTAAGTTCAACTGCCGCATTTCTTTCCCCCACTGACTTGATTCAGAGGTTGCGCTGCTCTTGCACTTGATCTTGAACTCCTTGTAGTCATCTTCGCTCATCAAAGGATATTTCGCCTTGATCTTCTCATAACTAGCACCCTTTTCAATCATTGCCTTCACCGTGCTTCTCCAAGTAAATAGGGCCGTGCTCATCCTCGTGAGGGCGGCACTGTTCACTTTATTCCCTGAGAGGCGTGTGTTTGCAAACTCAGCGGGGAACTTGTATCGTTCGTGCAGCTTCGTGAAGAGGAGGCTGCGCAAATTCCCTCGGTCCTTATGCCTTAGGTTCTCGGCGCTGATCGAGACGGTGCTCCGAAGAATGCACCCGAGCTGAACCGAGTACCCCTTGACTACTTCTTTGGGTGCCGTCGGATGCCCGTCGGAGTTCACTTCAGTAAATTCCTTCTTGACGGTGCCGAGCACGCTCGGGCGCCGGTCCTTCCGTTGCCTCTTCGGTTGGCTGCCATCTGTGCGTGCGCCGCCATCATCAGTGGTGGCATCCTCGGTGGCACCATCAGTGGTGTTATCCCCGACGCCACTAGGGGTTGTGTAGTCAGGATCGGTGTCTTTCGCGACGTCCTCATAGCGGTGAGGTTCTTCCTCCAACTCCTGGGACAGCTCCCAGAATTGCTTGCCGCCCGAACCGCCGGCCTCATCGTTGTGGGCCATGTTTCACTCTAAATAGGAAAAAAGTTTGGTAAAAAAGTTGGTTATTGTCAAGGAACAAGATCATGGTCTCATCATTTAGGGTTTGTCGACACCGAGGCATCCTAAAAGCTAAGCTTTTATCATTTAGGGTTTGTCGACGCCGAGGCACCCTAAAAGCCTAAGCGTACATCATTTAGGTTCTCATCGACACCGAGGCACCCTAAAAGCCAAGGTTTCTTCATTTAGGGTTTGTCGACTCTAAGTTGGGCCTAATCACTTGGCTCTATTGCCACCTATGGTTTAATGCAGCAAGAATAAAGGGGCAGTTGATCCTACTTAATTAAGTACTAAGATACCCTGGCCCATGCATTAGTAGCAAGTACCCCATATGTCTACTTTTTAGCAAAGTCATGCTAAAATTCACGGAAAATTTTAGCATGACCTTTGCTAAAAATAGGACATATGGAGTACCCGAATTTGCCGGAACGGAAGTTAATCGACATTCCGGCAAACTCAAGGGCCTCTCGGGGTACCTGCAAAATCATCACGACACGAAGGTCGGAGACAAAACCCAGCAAACTAGCACCACAATGTGCCTCTACTTTCATATGGATGAAAAGGCCACAGACCATATGGTCCTCTACTTTCATATGGACAAAAATCATCTCAACTTATGTGAGCTTCCATTCCAGATCTAATAGGTCACCCAACAAAAAATCATCAATAGTTTAGCAAGTCTGTACAAACACAGAAAGAATAGAAAGTTTGCTGCCTATTCAAACACAGAAACAAAACACTACTTGAAACTTTTGCTACATTTGGACCATGGCAATTTACTTTCATGGAGCATGTGCATTAAGTCCAGAAGCAAAGACTCTACAGTGAAATGAAAAAACACCTTGGAAATATATTTATGATAACTTTGAATGGATCAGAAGGTGCAGATGCACTTGTAAAAAAAGGTATGCATTTGCAGCAGCTTTGTTCTGATGATGACACCATTCTGTTAAGAAGGCAAGATACACATACATACAGGTAGGAGCTGCAGCTATCAATTGCAATCTGACCACCATTATAACATGTGCCTCCAAAACCTAGTACTGGAAGGTGGAAGCAGGGCAGGAAAAAGGGCTGATGATGATGCAGAGATGGCTGGCTAGCTGACTCCATTGACACACACAATCAATGGGCCTCCCAAATTAAACTGGCCACCCAGCCAGCTAGCTAATGATACTAGCCCATGATTATGACCTGTCTTTAGCCATGAATTTCTCTAGAGATGATTCATGACACTGCACCAACGGTCAGAGCACATCTCTCTTTTCTTTTTTGTAGCCCAAGGTATCCACCAAATAAGATCCAATTAAAAAGAAAAAATGGAGTTGTCTGCTTCAAAAAAATATGATGTCCCAGTGTTGTAAGATGGACCAACTGTATCAAATACCACCAGAGATTATAGTTGGTAGCGATAATTAGTATCAAGTTATTCAGAGAAAAGAACATTTTGGGGAGCTTTTTTAGCATATTTGTTATGGTTCTTGTGGCAACTCTCAGCTTTCATATTCTAATGATACATGGCCATTGTCATTGAAGATGTCATGAATCATCTCTAGAGAAATTCAAACACCTAGTACTAACAAAACATCCATACATTACTAATGAATTTTGTTCCAGGTGACAATTAAAACCTAGTACTGAATTTACTAATGAACTGATGATGTAGAGAAGCGTAGGAACAAAACCTAGTACTGAATCAGACTAGAAAGATCAAATGTGCTCTTGAGATTGAACGAGATCGATCTAGGGTTTGAGCAAGGTGCACCAGGAGACGGCGAAGCAGAGGCAGCGGGTGACGCCGGAGACCAGCAGCTGCGTGAGGAGGAGCACGAAGAAGGCGCAGACGTCGTAGACGGTGGAGGCGTCGGTGTCGTAGAGGCAGTAGGAGCGCTCGTCGTACTCGTCCAGCACCACCTTGCCCTGCGAGACAGAGAAGGGGCCGTCAGCGGAGGGCAAGGGGAAGAGGAGGGGTGGGAGGGTCGGGGGGCGTATGGTGCTGCGTCGCTGCTCGGCACCGACGGCGAGGAGGAAGGCGAAGACATTCAGGAAGATGAGGAAGCCGCAAAGCGCGAGGGAGGCCGGACGCGAGGTGGCGAACCCGGCCGCGGGCGGAAGGGGGACGGCGAGGGAGGCGGCGCTCGGCTCGGGGACGGCGAGTACGAGGGAGCAGCGAGCACGGCCCGGGACGGTGAGCAAGGGGACGAGGCAGGGGGAGATATTAGAGAGAAATGTGAGAGATTGGGGATTTAGTGTGGGGGGAAGCTTACTAATGGCGCACCCCCCGGCGGTGCGCCATTAGTATGGTTTTTTTAGATAGCAATGGCGCACCCGCGGTCGGTGCGCCATTATTAATCATTTTTTATATAGCAATGGTGCACCAACCAGAGGTGCGCCATTAGTAATCTTTTTTTATATATAGCAATGGCGCACCAGCCAGAGGTGCGCCATAAGTATTTTTATTTTATTTTTTGTTGCATCTAATAATTTTTTAGAAAATGAATATGAATATGAAACAATAATAATTTTTAATAAAAATAGTAATAATTTGTTATTTGAAATTATAATCAAATTTGTTATTTGAAAATACAATCAAATTTGTGTTTTTTTTGCAATTTTAGTTGCATTCATTTGTGACGGTGGAGCGGGTCGAGGAGGGCGCGGGGAGGGTGCGGGGGGTCATCGGTGGTAGTGGATCGGGGGAGGGGTGTGGTGGGTCGTCGACGGCGGTGGAGCGAGGGAGGGTGCGGGGGGTCGGTGGCGGCGGCCGGTGGAGCTGGGGAGAGGGTGCGGGGGGTCGTCGGCGGCGGTGGAGCGGGGGAGGGTGCGGGGGGTCGGCGGGCAGCGACTGCTGGAGCGGGGGAGAGGGTGCGGGGGGTGCTCGGCGGCGAGGGGGACCAGATCTGGCGAGGTGGGATAGCGATCGAGATGGAGGGGGATCGAGATCGAGTGTCCATGAAATTTAAAAATATTCATGATATCAAAAAGTGCCCATGAAATACAATCGAGAAATGAAGGCTACGATTTAAATACAATCGATCTTAGCTAGCTATCTGTTCACAATCTTCTTGCCCTTCTTTTTCGCAAATGGAGTTCTTTTGTGGAACGGACGTCCTTTAGGTAGGGTGGTCCTGCTTCTTCTTGTGGTGTATGCTGCTACTTCATTGTCGTCGTCATGTTCGATCTTCGGGTCGCCGTACTTGTCGAAGTCTTGCTCATTGGCTACTCCATCCATTTCGATGATCTTCCTTTTGCCTCTCCTCATGACAACACGACTGGGCTTTGACGGGTCGGTAATTCATACGTCTCCGTCGTATCTACTTTTCCAAACACTTTTGCCCTTGTTTTGGACTCTAACTTGTATGATTTGAATGGAACTAACCCGGACTGACGCTGTTTTCAGCAGAATTGCCATGGTGTTGTTTTATGTGCAGAAAACAAAGTTCTCGAAATGACCTGAAACTCCACGGAATATCTTAGAATAAATAATAAAAAAATCCTCGCCAAAGATGAAGACCATGGGGCCCACACCCTGTCCATGAGGGTGGGGGGCGCGCTCCTCCCCCCTGGGCGCGCCCCCTACCTCGTGGGCCCCCTGGTGGCCCTCCGATGCCAACTCCAACTCCATATATTGGCTTTCGAGGAGAAAAAAATCAGAGAGAAAGTTTCATCGCGTTTTACGATACGGAGCCACCGCCAAGCCCTAATCTCTCACGGGAGGGCAGATCTGGAGTCCGTTCGGGGCTCCGGAGAGGGGGATTCGTCGCCGTCATCATCATCAACCATCCTCCATCACCAATTTCATGATGCTCACCGCCATGCGTGAGTAATTGCATCATAGGCTTGCTGGACGGTGATGGCTTGGATGAGATTTATCATGTAATCGAGTTAGTTTTGTTAGGGTTTGATCCCTAGTATCCACTATGTTCTGAGATTGATGTTGCTATGACTTTGCTATGCTTAATGCTTGTCACTAGGGCCCGAGTGCCATGATTTCAGATCTGAACCTATTATGTTTTCATGAATACATGTGAGTTCTAGATCCTATCTTGCAAGTCTATAGTCACCTACTATGTGTTATGATCCGACAACCCCGAAGTGACAATAATCGGGACCACTCCCGGTGATGACCATAGTTTCAGGAGTTCATGTATTCACTATGTGTTAATGCTTTGTTCCGGTTCTCTATTAAAAGGAGGCCTTAATATCCCTTAGTTTCCAATAGGACCCCGCTGCCACGGGAGGTAGGACAAAAGATGTCATGCAAGTTCTTTTCCATAAGCACGTATGACTATTTACAGAATACATGCCTACATTATATTGATGAACTGGAGCTAGTTCTGTGTCACCCTATGTTATGACTGTTACATGATGAACCACATCCGGCATAATTATCCATCATTAATCCGGTGCCTATGAGTTTTCCATATACTGGTTTACGCTTATTTACTTTACCGTTGCTACTGTTACAATCATTACAAAAATACCAAAAACATTACTTTTGTTGTCTTTACTTTGTTACCGTTACCACCACTATCATATTACTTTGCTACTAAACACTTTGCTACAGATACTAAGTTTCCAGGTGTGGCTGAATTGACAACTCAGCCACTAATACTTGAGAATATTCTTTGGCTCCCCTTGTATCGAATCAACAAATTTGGGTTGAATACTCTACCCTCAAAAACTATTGCGATCCCCTATACTTGTGGGTTATCAAGACCTTTTTCTGGCGCCGTTGCCGGGGAGCATAGCTCTATTCTTTGAGCCACTTGGGATTTATATCTGCTGGACACTATGAAGAACTTGAAAGACGCTAAGACAAAAATTTATCCCTCAACTACGAGGGGAGGTAAGGAACTGCCATCTAACTCTGCACTTGATTCACCTTCTGTTATGAGTAAGCTAGTGACACCTAAACCTACTACTGCTATGAATTCTGATATGTCGCATGTTATTGATGATGCCACTTCTGCTATGCATGATACTTATGATGAAACTACTTCTATGCTTGATACTACTGAGCCACTTGGTGAATTTCTAGATGAGCAAATTTCTAAGTCTAGAGAAAGAGAAATTAGTGAACCTGAACACGATGATGTTAGTGATGATGAACCTATGCCTGTTATTCCTGAGGGTTATCTTTTTAATAATGAATCTTATGAAGCTATTCTTGCTTGTCCGGATAAACCTGAACGTAAGAGGTTACTAATTAAGTGGAGTAAGGAATCTTTTAGAGGTAGGATGAGACCCGACCCTGCTTTTGCTACTTCACCTATCTGTGTTCCTGATCAGGATTATTATGATATTACTGTTGATCCAGATATAATCACTTTGGTTGAATCTGATCCTTTTTATGGCTATGAATCTGAAACTGTTGTGGCACATCTTCGTAAGTTAGATGAAATAGTTGCCCTGTTTACTAATAATCTGAGATTGCGCCACTTTTATATACTCAAAATATTTCCGTTCTCATTAAAGGGTGATGCTAAGAAATGGTTTAATTCTCTTGATCCTGCCTGTGTGCAAAGTCCCCAGGATATGATTTATTACTTCTCTGCTAAATATTTCCCTGCTCATAAGAAACAAGCTGCTTTGAGGGAAATATACAATTTTGTGCAAATTGAAGAAGAGGTCTCCCACAAGCTTGGGGGAGGCTTCTCAAGTTACTTAATGTTTTGCCTGATCATCCTCTTAAGAAACCTAAAATATTTGATATCTTTTATAATGGACTAACTAATGCTTCCAGAGATTACCTGGATAGTTGTGCTGGTTCTCTTTTCAGGGAAAGAACATCGGATGACGCTGAAATTTTATTGAATAATATGTTGGCAAATGAAAATAATTGGGCACCTCCTGAGCCACCTCCCGAGCCAACTCCTGAGCCAGCTCCTGAGCCAATTACTGAGCCTATTCCTAAACCAACTCCGAAGAAGAGAGGTGTTCTATTTCTCAGTCCCGAAGATATGCAAGAGGCAAAGAAATCTATGAAAGAAAAATGTATTAACGCTGAAGATGTTAAGAATTTACCTCCTATTGAAGAAATACATGGTCTTAATTTACCGCCTGTTGAAGAAGTATATGATCTCAATTACTTATTTACTGAAGAACCTCCCGATATCCCAACACAGGTAGTAAAGGTAAATTCTCTCTATAGATATGATAAAGTTGAAGTCCCTCCTACTAAAATTGCTAGTCAGTGCTTGGATGAGTTTGATGACTTTATGTTTAAGCAAGATGACTCTAATGCTTATTTTGGTAGACAATTAAAGCAGAATACCTTTATGATTAAACACTTGAGTGATTATATGGATAATATTAGAGGTGAACTTAAACTTGTTAGCAAACATGCTTCTATGGTTACCACTCAAGTAGAACAAGTACTTAAAGCTCAGAAAGAAATGCTTGATGAAATGAATAGTAAGAAAAATGATTATGCTGTTAGAGTGGCTACTAGAACTGGTAGAATGACTCAGGAACCTTTGTATCCTGAAGGACACCCTAAGAGAATCGAGCAAGATTCTCAAAGAAATAATATTGATGCACCTAGCTCTTCTAAAAGGAAGAAAAAGAAAAATGATAGAACTGTGCAAACTTCTAGTGAACCTATTGCTGAACCACCTGATAATCCAAATGATATCTCTATGTCTGATGCTGAAACACAATCTAGTAATGAACATGAACCTAGTGAAAATGTTAATGATGATGTTCATGATGATGCTCAACCTAGTAATGATAATGATGTAGAAGTTGAACCTGCTGTTGATCTTGATAACCCACAATCAAAGAATCAATGTTATTATAAAAGAGACTTCGTTGCTAGGAAACATGGTAAAGAAAGAGAACCATGGGTTCAGAAACCCATGCCTTTTCCTCCGAAACCATCCAAGAAAAAGGATGATGAGGATTTTGAGCGCTTTGCTGAAATGATTAGACCTATCTTTTTGCGTATGCGATTGACTGATGTGCTCAAAACAAATCCTTATGCTAAGTATATGAAGGATATCATTACTAATAAAAGAAAGATACTGGAGGCTGAAATTTCCACCATGCTTGCTAATTACACTTTTAAGGGTGGAATACCAAAGAAACTTGGATCCAGGAGTACCTACTATACCATGCTCCATTAAAAGAAATTATGTTAAAACTGCTTTATGTGATCTTGGAGCCGGTGTTAGTGTTATGCTTCTCTCTTTATATCGTAGACTTGACTTCAATAAGTTGACACCTACTGAAATATCTTTGCAAATGGCTGATAAATCAACTGCTATACCTATCGGTATTTGTGAGGATGTACCTGTTGTGGTTGCAAACGTTACTATTTTAACGGACTTTGTTATTCTTGATATTCCCGAGGATGATAGTATGTCTATTATTCTTGGAAGACCTTTCCTTAATACTGCAGGGGCTGTTATTGATTGAAACAAAGGCAATGTCACTTTTCATGTTAATGGTAATGAGCATACGGTGCACTTTCCGAGGAAACAACCTCAAGTTTATAGTGTCAACTCTATTGGAAAAATTCCATCGATTATATTTGGAGGTTTTGAATTTCCTCTTCCTACTATCAAAAAGAAATATGATATACTTATTATTGGGGATGTCCATATCCCCGTTGAGGTAACATAGTGTTATTCGAAATTTCTCCGGTTCCATGATTATCGGAATGAGTTTGTTAACAAGACTTGATCAACCTTGTTAGTGGATTCTTTTTGATGAGCATGAGATGGATGAAACTAGAAGCACAACCTTCTGTACCCTCTTTATATTTTCTATTCTTTAGTAGAAATAAAGTAAAATAGTATTTTTCTGTCTGTTTCCTGACTTATCCATGCAATATAAAAATATCCCGAAAATAAAAGTCCTCATAATGCCAAGCCAATTTAATATGATTTTTTCGGGAATATTTAAGGATTTTTAGTGCAAAAATTACCGCGGGGGGAGCTGCCACCTGGTCACGAGGGTGGAGGGCGTGCCCTACCCCCCTGGGCGCGCCCCCTACCTCGTGGGCCCACGGTGGCCCTCCTCCACTTACTCCTGCACCCATCTTCTTCCTCTGTCTCGCACAAACCCGAAAAACCAACTCAAGCTCGTGTTCCAGCAACTTTTGCTGCGATTTTCGATCTCCTTGCTCAAAGCACCTCTCGCAAAACTGCTTGGGGAGATTGCTCCTTGGTATGTGACTCCTCCATTGGTCCAATTAGTTTTTGTTCTAGTGCTTTATTCATTGCAAATTTGTGCTGCATAGGTGACCATGTTCTTGAGCTTGCATGTCAAATATATATGGTTCCAAGTAGTTCTAATGGTTGATATATGCTCTAGGCACTTGTATGAGTAGTTGCTATCAATCTTATTGAAGTTGGTTCACTTTGTTTGAAGTTACTAAAAATTTCAGATTGTTTCAGAAATAATGAAGAGACTTTTGAGGGGCTCGTCGAGCCGAAGTTATAAGGAGAAACAAAAGGAAGAAGAACAAAAGCCCAAATTTAATCTGCCTCGTATCGCGGAGGTCCGGCCGTGTGAATGGCCTTCCGATGACTTCTTGAGGAGTGCCGGGATTTATGAAGATTTCTATCTATTGATTGAGAACGCCGGCCTCACCAACTTCCTCCACGACCAATGTCATCAGTATCTCTTACTCACAAATACTTTTGTGCAGAACTTCTACTTTTTCCCTAAGAAATCACCTCCAACAGTAGAGTTCCATCTATATGATGTTGCTAGGGAGATGACATTAGCTGCATTTTGCGAGGTTTGCAAAATACCTTTCGAGGGTTCTTTAGATGAACCACACCGTAATGAAGTGGAAGCTTATATTGACACTATCACTGTGGGAGAAACCAGGAAGGTTTCTGATGCAAGAATTACTAGCATACATTTCCCTGTTTTACACTACTTTGCCTTATTTGCTAGTCGCTGCTTGATTGGTCGCGGGAACTGTGGGAACCTTAGTATTCCTGATATTATTATTTTGCTCCATGGTTTATACCGCAATAACTCTGTTAGTATGGGTGGAATTTGAAAGTGCGTTATATCGACTAGAGGGGGGGGGGTGAATAGGCGATTTTTATGAAAGTCTTCAAAACATGGAAGTTATGAAGACAAAAGATAGAAATAAACCTATTACCATGCAGCGGAAGGTAGACTACACTAGGCAAGCCATAGTCAAGTATTCAATAAAGTGAAAGCACAATGACTTAATAGCAGCAATGTAGTAAGGATCATGTAGGAAGATATTATGAAGCCATACAGAACATGCAGTCACTCAGTGAAGACAAAAGATAGTGCAAACATACAATGACTTCACAAGGAGCAACAGTAAGTAAAGGGAAGGGAAGATGAAACTAGTGACTTGTTGAAGACAATGATTTGTTGGACCAGTTCCAGTTGCTGTGACAACTGTACGTCTGGTTGGGGCGGCTAGGTATTTAAACCTTAGGACACACAGTCCCGGACACCCAGTCCTGAACACGCAGCTCAGGACACCCAATCCTCATCGTATTCCCCTTGAGCTAAGGTCACTCAGACCTCGCCCAATCACTCTGGTAAGTCTTCAAGGTAGACTCCCAAACCTTCACAGACTTCGTTCACCGGCAATCCACAATGTCTCTTGGATGCTCAGAACGCGACGCCTAGCCGGCTGGAGGATGCACATTCCTCAAGTGTAATAAGTCTTCAGATCACACAGACAAGAAGACTTAAGCGATGCCAAATTCTCTTTGGCTCTGGGTGGTTAGGGCTTTATCCTCGCAAGGAATTCTCTCTCAAAGGCTTCGAGGTGGGTTGCTCTCAAACGACAAAAGCCGTACTCTCAATCTGAGCAGCCAACCGTTTATGGTTGTGGGGGTGGGCTATTTATAGCCACTTGGCAACCCGACCTGATTTGTCCGAAATGACCCTGGGTCACTAAGGAACTGACACGTGTTCCAACGGTCAGATTTCAAACTCACACGGCAACTTTACTTGGGCTACAAGCAAAGCTGACTTGTCCGACTCTGGACAAGATTCGCTCTCATAGTCTTCACTCGAAGACATAGGTTTTTGGTTAGGCATCACTTCAGTCATTCTGACTGGTTCTCTTGGACCCCACTTAACAGTACGGTGGTTCCTATGACTCAACACAAAAGAAAAAGAACTACGAAAGATCTAAGTCTTCGAGCTCCATAGGCTTCATGTGGTGTCTTCTCTTGTCATAGTCTTCAATGTGAATATCTTCATATACCACCTTTGACTTCAATGTCTTCATACATTTTTAGGGGTCATCTCTGGTAGGAAAACCGAATCAATGAGGGACTTCTACCTGTGTTATCCTGCAATTCTCATAAACACATTAGTCCCTCAACTAGGTTTGTCGTCAATACTCCAAAACCAACTAGGGGTGGCACTAGATGCACTTACAATCTCCCCCTTTTTGGTGATTGATGACAAACTAGTTGAAGTTTTCAACGGGGAATATAATCTGTGAAATTGTAAAGGATAAGGAATTGTCTTCATAAGTTGCAAGGGCTCCCCCTGAAGATGTGCATATAAGTAATTTGCTTTTGGAATGCAAATGCACATGGCAGGTTGTACTTGTGGAGATCCACTTCAACTTATGATGACAATCCACTATGCATGTGAAAGTATATGAAGATAATGACAATGCATAATGGAAAATGGACGTCTGCAGAATGATCTAAGTGCGGAATTTATCGTCGCACATGCGGAATTTATCATCGCAAAACAAAGTGGCAGATAAGTAGCAGACGACCATCGAGTTTAAGTGTTACAACTCAAAGAACCAAATGTAGCAAAACGAGAGTTGTAAGCACGAAGCAAAATATAAAGCACCCGCCCATATGGACCCGCTTGAAGACTATCAACCTCATATGCTTCTCCCCCTTTTGTCAGTAAGGACCAAAAAGGTTTGAAGACATAGAGCATCTACTCGTTCCCATGCGGAGTAGGTGAAGTAGCAGGGTCGTTGGTGGTGTTTGGCGGTGCTGAAGAGCTTGGAGCAGAGTTGACGCGTGCTGAAGGAGGTGGTGGTGAAGTAGCATCATCTTCATCCTCGATAACTCTGGCAGTCACTATTGCAGCAGATGAAGAGAACTCAGAGTCTTCAAGGGATGGAGTTCCTAGCAGCACAGCTCTTCGAGGAGGTGTGGAGTCAAACTTGAATCGCTCAGTGAAGCCATCCTCTTGGAGATCATCTTCAGAACACATCATCGTTAGCCCTTTCCATGTGCGGCGACAGGTTTCATGGGCAACGAAAGCATTCTTGGTGGCAAGATTGCGAATGCGATTAACCTCCACCAAGAGGCTTTTCATCTGACGCTTCAGCCAGTCATGATGCCTATCCTGTTTCTGATGAAGAGCCACAAGAAGCTCTCGGTCGTTGAGAACACGAGTGCGCTTCTTGGGTCTTGGAGCAGTTGTACTATCAGTGGCTTCAGTAGACGCAGGGTGTGGTGCACGTGTAGTGCCAGCCAAAGGATACACCCGAGTGACTGCTTCAACTCCTTCAATGTTCTGTGAGAAACTCTGATGCTCTGCATTCTGAAGACTTAGAGGTTCCTTTGCAGGCTCAGGATAGATGGCTTCAGTAGAGATATCCACATCAGGCAGAAAAATCCTATGATTGCGAGCAGATGGCTGATATGAGATATCGGAGTGAAGTTTAATTAGCCGCATTACCCATGGGGCGTAGAACTTCAAGCCAAACAGATCAGAGCCTGATGCAGCAAGTTGGCGGATGAATAAGTCCTGTGCATTGAAGCATTTTCCATGAAGAATATAGAAGACCAAAGTCTTCATTGCACCCTCAAGCTTGGCATTTGGAGAGTGCCCTTTGATGGGCCAGAGAGTTCGCCTGATGATGTGATAGATGGTTCTTGGCAGATACTCAAGGTCTTCAACGAAGAACTCTGTTGGATAAGCAGCATCTTGGGGCAATGGCTTCATCATGCTGAGCATCTGACTCATATCAGGTTCCGGCCTCTTAAAGATGCTCTCAATAGCTTCACTATGCAGCTGACAGCCATGCTCGTAGAGATCGCCAGGAGTGGGCAAACCAGTGAGCTCAATGATGTCAAATGCATTGGCTTCGTGATGAACATTTCCGGTCATCCACTCCAGGACCCAAGTCTTCGGATCTCTGCTGTACCCGCGGATGTGAAGTGTGGCATAGAATTGGAGCAGCAGCTCTTCATTCCAATGCTCTTGGTCAGTAACGAACGGCAGCAGTCCAACTTCCTTGAAGCAATCCAAAGCTTCTTCCAGACAAGGCAGACCAGCTATGGCTTCAATGTCAAGGCGCTTGTGTGGGAAGATGCGACCTTGGTTGTAAAGAATGCATGAGTAATAGCTTCGCTGAGGATAGCTCCAGAACCGATCAGATGATATCCTTTCCCTTGAGTAGGGGTTCCTGGAGCTATCGAAGAATGTGTTGTCTGCCCTGAAGCCATTGATATTGAAGGAGCCAGGTGCTGATGCAGGACCTGGGAACCTTGGCAATCTTGGGATTGGCTTCTGTACCTGAGGCCTGTGCTCAACATGATAGTCGAACTGGGGACCGGCAGCAGACTCAGGAACAGAAGTGACGGGATCAGTGGCTTCGCTATCTTCTTCTTCCGTTGGGGAGGGCTCCACATTAGCTTCATTGGTGGTTGTGGCAGCCGCAAGATTTTCATCCTCCACTTGACGAGCTGGAGGGTCGGTCACAAGCACGTTCTCCTTGAGAACTGCTTCTTGGTGGGACAGGGGAGTGGGAACTTGTGGGACTTCTTCTTCCGCGGCTGATGCAGCCGGATTGTCTTCAGCAGAGACTTGAGGCCTTGGACCTTTGCGAAGCCTGCGCAACGCGGGCGACGCCTGTGGAGTTGGAGTGGGCTGGGCCTCATAGTCTTCTTCCTCTTGTGGGCGATCTGCCCATGAAGCATCCTGTGCAATTGGCGTCAGTGGACGACCAATGCTGATGAGTTCGCTGTTCTGAGGAAGGACTGCACCATCTTCTACATTGTCATGTTGACCAATGTCTTCAGCAGCGATGGGATCAGCTGCTGGAAAGTCTTCAGCTTCATGAGCCTCTGTGGAAGCAGGCTCATGGATAGTCAGTTGGCGTTCAGCTTCAGGATAGACCATAGAAATGGGTTCAACTATCAAGGGCTCTGTGGGAGCAGCCCGATCTTTCTTGGTCTTCCTCTTCTTCTTGGAGGGGGCAGTTGGAGAGGCTTCAGAATGTTTCCTCTTCCTGGCTTCAGCCTCAGCAGTCCTTGTCTTCTTGAGCTCTGAAGCGGTTGACCGGCTTTTTGGCTTCGAGCCAGTCAGTCTAGTTGGGAAGACAATCGGAACTGCTTCCTGCTGTGGTGCGTCAGGTTCAGCCGTAGCAGGCTTCTTCTTCTTCTTTGCGGCCATCCTGGGGTCGATGCCAGGACGCCCAAGGGCCTTGCGCTTCTCAGCCTCATTGTAGGCTTGCACACATCTGTCAGCCAGAGTCTTCATGCGCTCATGCGAACCCTGAGCTTCTGCATGTTTCTTTACAAAGGCTTCCTTGAGCTCGTGCATCATACTCTTGAAGTTCTTCACTTCCTGCACGCTGAGCTTGGCCATATGCTTCTTGAACTGGGCCTTTTCATAGTCAATCTTTTGCTTCAGTTCAACAATGCACTGGGCAATAGCGAGTTCTGAAGCAATGGCGCCTTGGAAGGTGACACTGAGGCCAATTGGTAGCTGCAGATCTTCAAAGCTGATGTTTGGCGTGTCAAACCACTCGTCAATGAAGTTGTGGATTATGGTCACATCAAAGAGAGGCAGATCATTGAAGATTTCTGGTTCTTCTTTGCTCTTGATGAATTGCTCAAGAGCGTCATCTGCTAGATCTTCATCACTTGACAGATCAATGTTGTCATTGCGCAGAATGGCAGCAGCATTTAGCTCTTGTCCGGTGTGAGGCAGAGGCATCTTGACTTTCTGGGCACTGTCTTCAGGAGGTGCAGTTGCCAGTGGCTTCGCCCTTGAGATTTTTGGTGAGGGGGCAGGATTTGAAGCTTTAGGCTTCTTCATCTTCTTTGTCTTCGGTGCTACAGGAGCTTATTCTGATTCAGCGTCAGCTACAGGCTCATTCACTGCAGTCCCTTGAACTAAGATGCGGGTGATGAGGCCTTCAAGGTTGTAGAAAGGACCTATGACATTGGGTTTTGCATCTCGTGTGCCATCTGGCCTTGGTGCCGAGGGACCAGGGTTGAAGTCTAACCCCAAAGTCTTCTTGTTCTGCTTCGCTGAGTTCTGGGCAAACTGGAAGTTACGCTTGAACAGATTGTCGTCACGACACCATAGTAGTGACAATGGGTGTGCGTCAGCAGGCTGTGGCCCATGGACCATGCAGGGATAGAAGCCTTGTTCAATGGCTTCATCTCTGGACCTGGGCAGAAGATTCTTGTATAGGATGTCTCCCCACGGTCTCTTGATGGCGTTTTTCTCAGCATATTCCTGGGTTACAAATCGGTATTTGAACCATTGTTCTGCCCAATATCTTCGAATCCATTGGATTCGGGTCTTGCGCTGATTGTAATCCTCTTCAGGATCTGTCTTGTACAGTTCTGAGAGTTCATCTGGCAGATCTCTGGATGTTTCTCCATGACGCTTTCTGCCACCCTTCCTTGCTGCTTTCTCTGAAGCCATAAACTTTAACTTGAAAGGCTTCAACACGTTCAAAGGCTTCAAAGGTTTTCGCTTGCTGGACCAACAGGAACTGGCTTCGGGAGAATTAATGTGATGCTGTAAGAATTCTGCAAATAAATGCAGACTATGAGAACCAAAGGATTCTCCCACGGACATGTACCTGTGACAGCATTAAGGTGCGAGGGAAGGGGAAGAGGTCATATGCATTCTCAGAAGATTTTGAAGATAAATCAGTTTAGAAGACATTGACCTCATTGTGCGAAGACATTCACTCATAGATAAGGAGTTGGTTCCAGATTTGTACGAATCCACAGATCAGTACAAGTGAGGAATCTAACTACTTTGTGAAGCATAAGTGAATATACTAGGCATGTTATGAGATGCAGTATGAGAGAGATCTAACTTGTGTGAATAGAAACTGCTTGTGGTAGAAAGTGACAAATCCATAGGATCAACGGTGCTGTAAAAAGGAAGTTTTATTTACCACACTAAGAACTGCTAGACGAAGTGGAAGATGAGGCCGAGCAGTTCGATCTTCCGTGCCCTAACTTGGCGACGGAGGACACCTACGGCGACGGCGGAGAGGACGATGTCCGCGGTCGGCGTGAAGACGGCGTCGGAGAGGTTGCGGCAGCGAAGCGCTTCGTCGCCGGCGTCGTCGAGGGCTAGCGGTGGCGCTAGGGTTCGTGCGAGAGTGGAAGAAGAGATAATGACCGCTGTGAAGTGTGTATTTATAGGTACATGGGCGGCACTGCGCTATTACACAGGTGCCCCTGGCGATTCGCATCTGAGGAACACGTGGCCATTATGCGGAATTTTGGGGTTTGTTCCACGTCCCACGCACGCCTTGATTGTCGGGTGGTCGTTCCTACTTCTCCGGGTTTCATGTGGAGGAATGAGCATTGAAAACGGACTTAATGGTTGTCTCTGTATCTTCTGCTGACAAGGACGCAGAGAAGACATTCGACAGTTTCAATAGAATGCATATGATTTGGAGAGATAGAATTTGAGATAGAAAGCATAGAGAGGTTAGGGTCCGATCACATTCACTTAGTTCAAAAGATTCAACAATGAAGACATAGCTATAAGTGAATGCTGTAGAGGACAGAACACTAATATATATATATATATATATATATATATATATATATATATAATCAACATAGTGAAGATAATCATGAAGATATGTTGAGATCGAAGCCAAACCAAATGTGAAGACATTGCAAGGTAACGCCATGAGTGAAACACTTCAAAATAGAACATTTGGTGGTGGCGTTACCCACCGTATAGGAAGTATTAGACCCAGACACGGCGCACAATTATCGTGGCGCTCCGAAGTCAAATTCCACATTAATGTATTCACACTTAGAATGTATGTCTTCATTGATTGAAGATATACTTTACTTCGTGTGTTGCACATCTAAGTCATCAATATGCATAAGGGTTAGGATGTGTGCCTGATCACAGGACATTTGAGGATTCCAGGATATTTAGCTCACACCGTAACTTGCAAAATCTCTTCTCATCCAAGGGCTTGGTGAAGATATCTGCCAATTGCTCTTCAGTGTTGACGTGTATGATATCAATATCTTCCTTCACAACATGATCTCTGAGAAAGTGATGACGAATTTCAATGTGCTTTGTCTTCGAGTGCTGAACTGGGTTGTTGGCGATCTTGATGGCGCTTTCGTTGTCGCAGTAAAGTGGCACTTGCTTCAGATGAATGCCATAGTCCTTGAGTGTTTGCTTCATCCACAGAAGCTGAGCGCAGCAAGATCCAGCAGCAATGTATTCAGATTCAGCAGTGGAGAGAGATACACAGTTCTGCTTCTTTGAAGACCAACATACAAGTGATCGTCCCAGAAAGTGACATGTGCCTGATGTAGACTTGCGATCAACTTTGTCACCAGCATAATCAGCATCCGAGAATCCAACCAGATCAAACTCTGAGCCCTTTGGATACCATAATCCTAGAGTTGGGGTGTGAGCCAAATATCGAAGAATTCGCTTCACAGCTAAGTGATGCGACTCCTTTGGTGCCGCTTGAAATCGAGCACACATGCAAACACTAAGCATAATATCTGGCCTAGATGCACATAGATAAAGTAAAGAACCAATCATGGAGCGGTATACCTTTTGATCGAACTCTTTACCATTGTCGTCGGGACCCAGATGATGTTTGGCTGGCATTGGTGTTGTGAAGCCTTTGCAGTCTTGCATACCAAACTTCTTCAGGCAATCTTTGAGATACTTCTCTTGAGATATGAAGATGCCGTTGCGTTGTTGTCGTATTTGAAGACCGAGGAAGAACTTCAGCTCTCCCATCATGGACATCTGATATTGCTCTTGCATCATATATCCAAACTCTTCACTGTACTTCTGATTGGTGCAGCCGAAGATAATGTCATCCACATATATTTGGCACACAAACAGTTCACCATCATATGTCTTCGTGAAGAGAGTGGGGTCTAGGGAACCAGGTATGAAGCCTTTGCTCTTCAGGAAGTATTTGAGTGTGTCATACCAGGCCCGAGGGGCTTGTTTGAGGCCATACAGTGCCTTGTTGAGCTTGTATACCATGTCAGGATGTTTTGGATCTTCAAAGCCAGGCGGTTGTGCAACATACACTTCTTCTTCAATCTTGCCATTGAGAAAAGCACTCTTCACATCCATTTGATATAGAAGTATGTTGTGATGATTTGCATAGGCCAGCAGTATGCGTATGGCTTCAAGTCTAGCCACAGGAGCAAATGTTTCATCGAAGTCAATGCCTTCCACTTGAGTATATCCTTGAGCAACGAGACGAGCTTTGTTTCTGACAACTTGACCATGCTCATCTTGCTTGTTGCGGTATATCCATTTGGTGCCTATTATATTGTGCTTCCGTGGATCAGGACGCTTAACTAGTTCCCATACATTATTCAGCTCAAACTGTTGAAGCTCTTCTTGCATAGCTTGAATCCATTCAGGTTCCATGAAGGCTTCTTCAACTTTCTTGGGTTCTGTTATTGAGACGAATGCGAAGTGCCCACAGAAATTTGCTAGCTGAGTTGCCCTTGAACGAGTGAGTGGACCGGGTGCATTGATGCTATCAATTATTCTTTCAATCTGCACTTCATTGGCAACGCGAGGATGTACAGGGCGAAGACTTTGCTCTTGCTGATCATTGTCGTTGTTAGAAGGAATGTCTTCAGGCTGAGCATTGTCTTCATGTTGATCAGGTGCTGAGATGATAAGTTCTTCTTCAGGATGAGCTTCAGAAGGTATAATTTCTCCAGTTCCCATTAGCTTGATTGATTCACTGGATGGAACTTCATCTAGCACATTTGGCAGTTGCTCTCTTTGTGAACCATTGGTCTCATCGAACCGCACATCCACTGTTTCAACCACTTTGTAATGAAAGAGATTGAAGACTCTGTAGGAGTGCGAATCCTTTCCATATCCAAGCATAAAACCCTCATGTGCTTTTGGTGCAAACTTTGAGGTGTGATGTGGGTCCTTGATCCAGCACCTTGCGCCAAATACTCTGAAGTAACTGACATTTGGCTTCTTGCCAGTAAGGAGCTCATAAGATGTCTTGTTCAGAAGCTTGTGAAGATAAACACGATTGATTGTATGGCATGCAGTATCAATGGCTTCAGGCCAGAATTTTCTTGGGGTCTTGTATTCATCTAGCATCGTTCTGGCCATCTCAATGAGTGTTCTGTTCTTGCGTTCGACGACGCCATTCTGCTGTGGCGTGTACGGGGCTGAGAATTCATGTGTGATGCCCAAGGTATCAAGATATGTATCAAGGCCAGTGTTCTTGAATTCAGTGCCATTGTCACTTCTGATGTGCTTTATCTTGGCGCCATAATTGTTCATAGCTCGATTGGCGAAGCGTCTGAAGACATCCTGCACTTCAGTCTTGTAAAGGATTATGTGCACCCAAGTGTACCTAGAGTAATCATCAACAATAACGAAGCCATAGAGGCATGCAGTAGTAGTAAGAGTTGAGTAATGAGTGGGACCGAAAAGATCCATGTGAAGCAGTTCGAAGGGTCGAGTAGTGGTCATGATTGTCTTCGAGGGATGTTTGGCCCTCGTCATCTTTCCCGCCTCACAGGCACCGCATAAGTGATCTTTCTTGAACTTGACGCCCTCGATGCCTATGACATGCTTCTTCTTTGCCAGGGTGTGGAGGTTCCTCATGCCAGCATGACTAAGCCTCCGATGCCAGAGCCAGCATTCTGAAGTTTTTGCTAGAAGACATACGTCAAGCTGTGGTCCTACTAAGAAATCTACCACATACAAATCATCTTTTCGATACCCTTCAAACACTAGAGACTAGTCAGATTCCATTAGTACAAGGCGACTCAGGAACGAAGTACATAGTAAGACCATTCAGGCATTTGATCCTACGCCCTACAAGATGTTTAAGGTCCCCAGCAATGGCGTCAGATGATTTTGGTTTTCTGCTGGAGACCTTTCCCTGCAAAAGAGAGTTAAGCTTTCTTAGCCACCCACATCTTGAAGGGTGGCTGAGAAGCAATAAGTCTAAGTGTAGCATCTAAGAATTTTGGCTTTGGAGCCCTAGCAAACAGTCTTGCAAGCGGACAATAGTACTCATAAGAATAGGCAGAATAGTTCTTGGTCTTATGAACATGGCGGTTTGATGAACCGCTCTCATATTCATATGCCTGAGTATGGTTTCCCTGCAAAACATTTGCGTTAGTGTGACTCAGGTGAGTCCTCTGTCTGTATGAAGCCTTTGGACCGTATGAAGCCTTTGGTCCAAGGTTTGTCTTCTTCACGTGAGGTGTCATGATGACATTCACAGGAAGATTCTCCAGACACCTTTTCAGAACCCAGATCTTCTTCATAGGTGGTCCATTCCTGCAGTTAGTACCAATGTACCTGGCAAACACTTCACCATTCTGATTCTTAAACAATATATAGTTTGCATCAAAGGATTCATCAATGATAATGGGGTTAGCACAAGGTGAAGCCAGATAGATTGGATGGGTCTGCTGAATGTTCCTTTGCAGCAACCCACATGGTTTTGGGGTACTGCTCAGGTTTCCAGTAAGAGCCATCAGCATTCATTTTCCTTACGAACCCAACACCCTCTTTCCTTGGGTTTCGGTTCAGTATCTGCTTTTTGAGGACATCACATAGTGTCTGATGCCCTTTAAGACTTTTGTACATCCCTGTTTCAAGCAATGTCTTCAACCTAGCATTCTCATCAGCAATAGCAGTGGTATCCTCAGCAGAGGGGTTAGTTACCACATCAACAGTTGAAGATATTGCAACAGTAGTAGCAGTAGAACATTCAGCAACAGAAGTAGCATTATCACGCTCAATGCATTTAAGACATGGTGGTTCAAATCCTTCCTGAGCGGGACTGATCTGTTGTGGCGTGAAGTGACTCGTTTTCCTTTTGAAGATCTTCATGAACCGCTCTCAATTTCTCAAGATCTTGCTTCCTTTGAAGATAATCATAGGAAAGCTTTTCATGAGTTGTTGAGAGAGTTTCATGACGACTTTCAAGTTCCTGATACTTAACGTGAAGATTTTTTATGTCTTCAATTAAGGATTCAGATCGAGTCATTTCAGCACCTAACAGATCATCGCTTCTGTCTAACAGTTTTTGAATATGTTCCATAGCTTTCTGCTGTTCAGTTGCAATTTTAGCAAGTGTTTTGTAGCTGGGTTTTGAATCACAATCAGAGTCATCGTCACTAGATGTTTGATAGTGAGTAGTGCGTGTGTTTACCTTGGCACCGCGTGCCATGAAGCAGTAGGTAGAAGCGGAGTAGTCCTTGTCATTTGCATCGGTGTCGGTGACGAGGTCATTGTCTTCAGTATTGAAGATGGACTTGGCAACGTATGCTGTAGCCAGACTTGCGATGCCTGAATCGGACTCCTCCTCAGACTCCACCTCCGCCTCCTCAGAAGCGGACTCCTCCTCTGAATCCATTTCCTTGCCAACAAACGCACGTGCCTTGCCAGATGAGCTCTTCTTGTGTGATGAAGACTTTGAGGAAGACTTGGACGAAGACTTTGAGTATTTCTTCTTCTTCTTGTCGTCAGAGTCATATTCCTTGCTCTTCTTCTTCTTTTTGTTCTCATTGTCCCACTGTGGACACTCAGAGATGAAGTGGCCAGGTTTCTTGCACTTGTGACATGTTTTCTTCTTGTAGTCGTGAGCAGAAGCTTCATCATTCCTTGAGCTTGATCGGGAAGACTTTCTGAAGCCTTTCTTCTTGGTGAATTTTTGGAACTTCTTCACAAGCATAGCAAGTTCCCTTCCAATGTCTTCAGGATCATCAGAACTGCTGTCAGATTCTTCTTCAGATGAGGAGACAGCTTTTGCCTTCAAGGCACGAGTTCGCCCATAGTTTGGACCGTAGATATCTCTTTTCTCAGAAAGCTGAAACTCATGTGTGTTGAGCCTCTCAAGTATGTCAGATGGATCGAGTGTCTTGAAATCAGGACGTTCTTGAATCATCAGGGCTAGGATGTCAAACGAACTATCAAGTGATCTCAGTAGTGTCTTGACGACTTCATGTTTGGTGATCTCAGTAGAGCCGAGGGCTTGAAGCTCATTTGTGATGTCGGTGAGTCGGTCAAAAGTGTGCTGGACATTCTCATTGTCATTTCGCTTGAAGCGGTTGAAGAGGTTGCGAAGGACACTGATTCTCTGATCTCTCTGGGTTGAGATGCCTTCATTGACCTTGGAGAGCCAGTCCCAGACCAGCTTAGATGTCTTCAAAGCACTCACACGGCCATACTGTCCTTTGGTCAGGTGACCACAGATGATATTCTTGGCAGTAGAGTCCAGTTGAACAAATTTCTTGACGTCAGCAGCAGTGACACCTTCTCCAGCCTTGGGAACGCCGTTTTCGATGACATACCATAGGTCGACATCAATGGCTTCAAGATGCATGCGCATCTTATTCTTCCAGTAGGGATATTCAGTTCCATCGAAGACGGGGCACGCAGCGGAGACTTTAATTATCCCTGCAGTCGACATAGCTAAAACTCCAGGTGGTTAAACCGAATCACACAGAACAAGGGAGCACCTTGCTCTGATACCAATTGAAAGTGCGTTATATCGACTAGAGGGGGGGTGAATAGGCGATTTTTATGAAAGTCTTCAAAACGTGGAAGTTATGAAGACAAACGATAGAAATAAACCTATTACCATGCAGCGGAAGGTAGACTACACTAGGCAAGCCATAGTCAAGTATTCAATGAAGTGAAAGCACAATGACTTAATAGCAGCAATGTAGTAAGGATCAGGTAGGAAGATATTATGAAGCCATACAGAACATGCAGTCACTCAGTGAAGACAAAAGATAGTGCAAACATACAATGACTTCACAAGGAGCAACAGTAAGTAAAGGGAAGGGAAGATGAAACCAGTGACTCGTTGAAGACAATGATTTGTTGGACCAGTTCCAGTTGCTGTGACAACTGTACGTCTGGTTGGGGCGGCTAGGTATTTAAACCTTAGGACACACAGTCCCGGACACCCAGTCCTGAACACGCAGCTCAGGACACCCAGTCCTCACCGTATTCCCCTTGAGCTAAGGTCACACAGACCTCGCCCAATCACTCTGGTAAGTCTTCAAGGTAGACTCCCAAACCTTCACAGACTTCGTTCACCGGCAATCCACAATGTCTCTTGGATGCTCAGAACGCGACGCCTAACCGGCTGGAGGATGCACAGTCCTCAAGTGTAATAAGTCTTCAGATCACACAGACAAGAAGACTTAAGTGATGCCCAATTCTCTCTGGCTCTGGGTGGTTAGGGCTTTATCCTCGCAAGGAATTCTCTCTCAAAGGCTTCGAGGTGGGTTGCTCTCAAACGACAAAAGCCGTACTCTTAATCTGAGCAGCCAACCGTTTATGGTTGTGGGGGGTGGGCTATTTATAGCCACTTGGCAACCCGACCTGATTTGTCCGAAATGACCCTGGGTCACTAAGGAACTGACACGTGTTCCAACGGTCAGATTTCAAACTCACACGGCAACTTTACTTGGGCTACAAGCAAAGCTGACTTGTCCGACTCTGGACAAGATTCGCTCTCATAGTCTTGACTCGAAGACATAGGTTTTTGGTTAGGCATCACTTCAGTCATTCTGACTGGTTCTCTTGGACCCCACTTAACAGTACGGTTGTTCCTATGACTCAACACAAAAGAAAAAGAACTACGAAAGATCTAAGTCTTCGAGCTCCATAGGCTTCATGTGGTGTCTTCTCTTGTCATAGTCTTCAATGTGAATATCTTCATATACCACCTTTGACTTCAATGTCTTCATACATTTTTAGGGGTCATCTCTGGTAGGAAAACCGAATCAATGAGGGACTTCTACCTGTGTTATCCTGCAATTCTCATAAACAAATTAGTCCCTCAACTAGGTTTGTCGTCAATACTCCAAAACCAACTAGGGGTGGCACTAGATGCACTTACAGAATTGTTGCTAGACGGTTGAGTATGAACCGTACTAAGGGCCCCATCTTTGGAGGCATTTATGCTTCACGCCTAGCTGAATATTTTGAAATACCTATTAGGCATGAGGAGAAAGAAGAAACAGCGCTGCCCCGTGCTTATTTAGATTATAAGAGTATGGTAGCGCATGATTTTCTTGTTAAGAATCGCGAAAGGGCGCTTAAATATAAATTGTACTTTGATAAACATCACCCTGAGACTATTACTTTGCCTGCTCCCTCTTTGTTTAACTTGTTTGCAGGTACTTACATTGTTCCGTGGGCGGCTGTTCAAGCCTATCGAAATCCTGCACCAGCCTCGGAACCGGAGCCTCCATGAATGTCTGTTTATTCTTGGGATCCCGAGGCGGTTGCCAGCCAGTGGCAGTCAGAGTCCTCTTCATCACATTATGATCCCAACTATTCTTCATCGCAGTACGACCCCAGCTTCACCTACGGATATCAGCCAGGTTATCCCTGGCAATAGACCAACTTAGGCCAAAAGCCTAAGCTTGGGGGAGTATGTATTTCCCACCGACATTACATTCATGTTCACACACACTCATTTCTAGATTTCGGTGCTCATACTCTTTCATTGTAATATCCATGCTAGTTTATTTTCCTTTTTCCTGCTTTCTTCTTGTGTGTTTAATAAACCTTAAGAAAAACAAAAAAAATTAGTGTTAGTCTACTTTCCATGCTTGTAGTAGAATTAAAAAGAAAACCCAAAAATATTTCCCGTCCTTCTTTTGCTTGTTGGGAGCTTTCCCGTGTAAATAGTTTTTATTTTTCTTTTCCTTTCTTTGGGGGTCAAGAAGACTATATTGAAAATGCTTAGTGGCTCTTATATGCATGATTGTTTATTTAACTTAGAGCCCATATTACTTGTCTTCTCTCTTGAGTTGAATGCTTGCAGATTCCAGCTTAGTCCAATGCACGTGCACTCCTATTATTATACACACCGTTCGGTCATGCAAGTGAAGGCAATAATGATGATATATGATGGACTCATTGGGATGAGAAAAGCTGGTATGAACTCGACCTCTCTTGTTTTTGTAAATATGATGATTCATCGTTCCTGATTTAGCTATTATGAAGTAAACATATTTGCAATGACATTTAGAGATTATAGTTGCTTGTGCCATGCTTGATTAGCTATGAGTTATAATGGTTAACCTTGCGTGCCAACATGCTATTGAGACGATTATGATGTGGTATGATAGGACGGTATCCTCCTTTAAATGAATTGAGTGACTCGACTTGGCACATGTTCACGCATGTAGTTGAATCAAATCAACATAGCCTTCATGATATTTATGTTCATGGTGGATTATATCCTACTCATGCTTATATTCGGTGTGAATTAATTTTAATGCATGTTTACGACTGTTGTCGCTCTCTCAGTTGGTCGCTTCCCAGTCTTTTGCTAGCCTTGACCTGTACTAAGCGGGAATACTGCTTGTGCATCCAAACTCCTTAAACCCCAAAGTTGTTCCATATGAGTCCACTATACCTTCCTATATGCGGTATCTACCTGCCATTCCAAGTAAATTTGTATGTGCCAAACTCCAAACCTTCCAATGAAATTCTGTTTTGTATGCTCGAGCAGCTCATGTGCAACTATGGCTGCCTATATCTTCCATGCTAGGTGGGTTATTCTGAAGAGGAGTGGACTCCGCTCCTCATTCCCAAGAAAGGGCCGGTAACCGGGATGCCCAGTCCCATGATCCAAAAAGATCAAAGCAAATCAAAATAATTAAACAAAACCCCCCCTGGGACCCGTTGAATGTTGGAGGCACTCGTTGTTTCGAGCAAGCCATGGATTGATGCTTGTGGAGGAGGGGGAATATAAACCTTTACCATTCTGTTTGGGAACTGCCTATAATGCATGTAGTATGGAAGATACAGCCATCTCATAGTTGTTGCGTTGACAGTGAAAGTATGCCGCTCAAAATATTATTTATCTCTATTTCAAAAATCGAGCTCTGGCACCTCTACATATCCCTGCTTCCCTCTGCGAAGGGCCTATCTATTTACTTTTATGTTGAGTCATCACCCTTCTTATTAAAAAGCACCCGCTGGAGAGCACACTATCGTTTGCATTCATTATGATTGGTTTATATTGGGTATGACTTGACTGGATCTCTTTTACCATGAATTACAATGTTTAGTTAGTCCTTGATCTTTAAAGGTGCTCTGCATTTATGTTTTGCGGTCTCAGAAAGGGCTAGCAAGATACCATTTTGTTGTATCATGTTATGATTATTTTGAGAAAGTGTTGTCATCCGAGTTTTATTATTATGGCTCGCTAGCTGATTATGCTATTGATATGAGTAATTGTGAGACCTACGTGTTATTGTGAGTATGGTTAGTTCATAATAATTGCTGAAACTTGAATGCTGGCTTTTCATGTTTACGACAACAAGAGCAAACCGAGTTTGTAAAAGTTTTTCTTTTTCTCTTTCAGTTTGTCAACTGAATTTCTTGAGGACAAGCAAGGGTTTAAGCTTGGGGGAGTTGGTACGTCTCCGTCGTATCTACTTTTCCAAACACTTTTGCCCTTGTTTTGGACTCTAACTTGTATGATTTGAATGGAACTAACCCGGACTGACGCTGTTTTCAGGAGAATTGCCATGGTGTTGTTTTATGTGTAGAAAGCAGAAGTTCTCGGAATGACCTGAAACTCCACGGAATATCTTAGAATAAATAATAAAAAATCCTCGCCAAAGATGAAGACCAGGGGGCCCACACCCTGCCACGAGGGTGGGGGGAGCACCCCTCCCCCCTGGGCACGCCCCCTACCTCGTGGGCCCCCTGGTGGCCCTCCGACGCCAACTCCAACTCCATATATTGGCTTTCGAGGAGAAAAAAATCAGAGAGAAAGTTTCATCGCGTTTTACCATACGGAGCCGCCGCCAAGCCCTAATCTCTCTCGGGAGGGCTGATCTGGAGTCCATTCGGGGCTCCAGAGAGGGGGATTCGTTGCCGTCATCATCATCAACCATCCTCCATCACCAATTTCATGATGCTCACCGCCATGCGTGAGTAATTGCATCGTAGGCTTGCTGGACGGTGATGGGTTGGATGAGATTTATCATGTAATCGAGTTAGTTTTGTTAGGGTTTGATCCCTAGTATCCACTATGTTCTGAGATTGATGTTGCTATGACTTTGCTATGCTTAATGCTTGTCACTAGGGCCCGAGTGCCATGATTTCAGATCTGAACCTATTATGTTTTCATGAATATATGTGAGTTCTAGATCCTATCTTGCAAGTCTATAGTCACCTACTATGTGTTATGATCCGGCAACCCCGAAGTGACAATAATCGGGACCACTCCCGGTGATGACCATAGTTTGAGGAGTTCATGTATTCACTATGTGTTAATGCTTTGTTCCGGTTCTCTATTAAAAGGGGGCCTTAATATCCCTTAGTTTCCAATAGGACCCCGCTGCCACGGGAGGGTAGGACAAAAGATGTCATGCAAGTTCTTTTCCATAAGCACGTATGACTATTTACGGAATACATGCCTACATTATATTGATGAACTGGAGCTAGTTTTGTGTCACCCTATGTTATGACTGTTACATGATGAACCACATCCGGCATAATTATCCATCATTGATCCGGTGCCTACGAGTTTTCCATATACTGGTTTACACTTATTTACTTTACCGTTGCTACTATTACAATCATTACAAAAATACCAAAAACATTACTTTTGCTGTCTTTACTTTGTTACCGTTACCACCACTATCATATTACTTTGCTATGAAACACTTTGCTGCAGATACTAAGTTTCCAGGTGTGGTTGAATTGACAACTCAGCTGCTAATACTTGAGAATATTCTTTTGCTCCCCTCGTGTCGAATCAACAAATTTGGGATGAATACTCTACCCTCGAAAACTGTTGCGATCCCCTATACTTGTGGGTTATCAGTAATGAAGAAGCATTGGTCCACTTGGGAAGCCAGTACCCATGGCTCATTTTTCACGGTGATGTTTGCGCCCGCAGTCTTGGATTTGGCTTCGGGTATAACCATGGTGGTGAAATACCTGTCTTCTTTTAGGACGCTCTTGGCCCATCTGACATGGAACATCGGGACCTTCTCTCCAGCGTAGCTCAACTCCCAGATCTCCTCGATCCTTCCGTAATATTTTCCTTGTCGTTACCGGTGTAGGATTCCATCGTTACCCCGGAGTTCTGATAACCATCGCTCTTCATGTCCTTGTCCTCGGTGTAGAATGTGTAGCCGTTGATATCGTACGCCTCATAGGTCATCAGGTTGTGCTCGGAGTCCTGTGACAAGGCGAATATGAGTTGTTCTTTCGCGGAAGAATCCTCATCTAAAGGGTAAGACAGAAGCTTCTGCTTGAACCAATGCGTGAAACATGAGTTGTGCTCTTTGATTATATCTTCGTCCGTCCTCTGTTGGCCTCGGTCATTCTACGTCTTCTCAATAAAGGTTTTGTGCTCTACCACCCAAGGATCGACCACATCTATGTGTTGTAGTGCGATTAGGTTTGCTCTTTCAAAGTCGGCGAGTCGACCCTCGAAGTCGACATGCATTTCGCGGCGACCCTCACGGTGACCCCATCCAGCTAGCCTGCCGAGGTGCCTGTTGACGGGCAGACCAACGGGGTTCTTGATGCCTAGATAATTCATGCAGTAGGAGATGCACTCTTCGTCAGAAAGGCCCTGGCTATGCTTCCCTCTGGACGTGACATGTTGCGAACGTATCCTTTGATGACACCATTCATCCTTTCGAACGGCATCATGCAGTGCAGGAACAACGGCCCGAGTTGGATGATATCCTCCATGATATGGACTAGCAGATGCACCATAACATTGAAGAATGTGGGCGGGAAGTACATCTCAAGCTCGCATAGTATCACCACGATCTCTTCCTGTAGCCTTCTGAGTTGCCTAGAGCCAACCGACTTCCGAGAGATGACGTCAAAAAAGTTGCATAGGCCAAATAGTGTTTCATGGACGTGCGCGTCCATGATCCCACGGATTGCAACTGGAAGTATCTGCGTCATCAGCACGTGACAGTCGTGAGACTTCATCCCGCTGAACTTCTGCTTCGCTGGGTCTAGGTATCTGCTTATCTTCCCCGCGTAACCGTAAGGAAGTTTTACTCCTACGAGGCAGGAGAAAAACTGATCGATCTCCTCCTGACTTAGAGTGAAGCACGCAGGAGGGTAGTCATTTCCCGGTCTTTTTGGCCTTTTTGCCTTTGCGATGATTTTTCGTGTCCTGCTTCGTCTCATCATCATCATCATCATCATCATTAGCGTGAAGCTCCTCCCTGATGCCCATTGATTTCAAGTCTTCCCTTGCTTTCGGCCCATCTTTGGTCCTCTCTAGCATGTTGAGAAGGGTACCTAGCAGACTCTCGCACACGTTCTTCGTGATATGCATGACATCAAGGCTGTGAGGCACACGGTGGATCTTCTAGTATGGCAAGTCCCAGAAAACAGACCTCGTTTTCCATACCTTCAACAGTGGCTCTGGCGACTTTCGCTTCTTTCCCGGCTTTGGCGCCTTTTGCTTCTTTCCCGGCAGTGGGCAACCTTTCCAATTTTTCAACAGCTCATCTATTTCCTCGCCGCTCCTCGTACGCGGGCATCTTCAGGGTTCGGTTTCACCATCGAACAGATCCTTGCGTTTCCTCCACGGGTCATTGTCGCGAAGCCACCCTCGATGTCCCATGAACACGGTTTTTGAAGACCCAGGATCTCTATCTAGAAGGCGATACGTTGTGTCATCCATGCACCTGACGCATCCAGAAAATCCGTGGACCACCTGCCCCGCGAGATATCCGTAACCGAGATAGTCGTGCACCGTCGTGAGTAGTGCGGCTCTCATAGGGAAATATTCTTTCTCTATGGCGTCCCATGTATTGGCTGGCGTTGTCCACAGCGTGTCTAGCTCCTCTTTCAGCAGCCCCAGATACAGATTGATGTCGTTCCCTGGTTGTTTCGGCCCGTCAATTAGCATACTCATGTGAATGTACTTCCTCTTCATGCACAACTAGGGGGAAGGTTGTACATCCACACAAACACAGGCTAGGTGCTATGTGTGCTTCTCTGGCTTCCAAACGGATTGACTCCATCGGTGCTCGCGCCCAGCATGATGTTCCTTGGATCCTTCCCAAATTCTGGGTGTTCGAAGTTCAACGCTTGCCACTGGCTCCCATCCTTAGGGTGACTCAGCATTTTGTCTTTTTTATTTATCTCCGGATCATTTGCGTCATCTTCTCGCTTCTTCTCCTCCCTATCCGCGTGCCAACGTAGGAGCTTTGCTACCTTAGGGTCCGCGAAATATCGCCGCAGACGAGGAGTGATCAGAAAGTACCACACCGATTTTTGAGGAGCTTTCTTCCTCTTCTTGTATCGAGTGACGCCGCACACCAGACATATGGTAGACTCCGCATGCTCGTCCCGATAAATGATGCAATTTTTCATGCACACATGATATTTCACGTGCGGTAAATCCAAAGGACACACGATTTTCTTCGCCTCCTCGAAACTGGTCGGGCACTTGTTCCCCTTGGGAAGACGTTCATGCCAGAATGACATGTTCTTGTCAAAGCATGCGTCGGTCATTTTGTGTTTTACCTTCATCTCCAGAGCCATGAGCGTTACTTTCAGGCGGGTATCCTCGGGCCTGCATCCTTCATACAATGGAGTAACCCCGTCTATCTCTAGTTGATCCAGCTTGGCTTTCTCTTGGGTGGGAGCTCTTGCGTTATCCGTCTGCTTGAGAAGCAGCTCTTGAATATGAGGGTCCTGCACCCAGCCCATCCATGGTCCATCGTCGTCTGCTCCGCCGGCATCTTCATCTTTAGGATCATGTCCTTCGTCTGCTCCGGCATCTTCCTCATCATCATGTCCGGCATCTTCTACATGATGACTGTGTACAGCATCACCATCATGACCATGTCCTGGAGATTCTTCGTCTTCTCGCCCGCCGGAGCTGCGGTGGTGGTCTTGCTGCCCTTCCTCATTTCTTGCCCGGCCCCCATGGACGACTTCATAGTCATCTTCATCACCTTGCCACCGATAGCCATCCATGAAACTACGCAAGAGTAGGTGGTCCCGCACCTGCCTGGAATTCGGGTCCGCAATAAGGCTCTTCAGCTTGCATCTTTGACATGGACATCTTATCTCCGTCTCGTTCTTTCGAAGCATCTCGGCCTTCGCGGAGCTCAAAAACCTATTCACGATGCCTTCGGTCATCGTGCGGACCATCGTCGCCTGCGGGGTAGAGCAAAACGATATTTTAGAACCAAGAAAAAATTTGGCATGACTTTCCCTAAAAATAGGACCAAAAAGAATGCATAGTGCCAAAATTCTCGCCAAAACGGAAATGAATCAACATTCCGGCAAAAAATTGGCAACTATCGCATTTCAAATACCGGTACCTGCAAACACAAACATATATGCAACACCACAAACATACATAGATCTAACTAGGCCACAAAAAGTGCATGTGCACGTTGTTGGAGCGAGCTAGGGAGAAAAAAAGTAGATCTACAACATAAAGATAGCTTTCCCCTTACTTACCTATCAAAAAAGGTAATTTAACCACTTAATTTTGAGGAATCTATGGTGCAAATGAGGTGAGGAGGAGGAGGCAGCCGACACAGGCTTGGAGAAGGAGGTGGAGGGAATGAAGTGGGGAAAGTGAGTGTGTAGGTGTGGCTGTCCAAAATATCTAGCTGGTCCCAGGTTACTAATGGTGCACCATCCACTCATGCGCCATTAGTAACCCTTGTTACTAATGGTGCACCAGCGTCAGGTGCGCCATTAGTGGTTTTGCAAATATATATATATATATATATATATATATATATATATATATATATATATATATACACTAATGGCGCACTGTGGCGTAGTGCGCCATTACTAGTTTAAACTAGTAATGGCGCAGTATGCCACGGTGCGCCATTAGTAGTTCTACAAAAAAAAGAATAAAAAAATATAGTAGTGGCGCACTGTGTGGCCGGTGCGCCATTACTAGTTAGAACTAGTAATGGCGCACTGTGCCTGGATGCGCCATTAGTATGTTTGGAAAAATGAAAAAAAAATTGTTACTAGTAGTGGTACTCTTGTAATACTCATATCATCAAGAATAAATCAAGCAGGACGTAGGGTTTTACCTCCATCAAGATGGCCTGAACCTGGGTAAAACATCGTGTCCCCTGCCTCCTGTTACCATCCACCTTAGACGCACAGTTCGGGACCCCCTACCCGAGATCCGTCAGTTTTGACACTGACATTGGTGCTTTAATTGAGAGTTCCTCTGTGACGTCACCGTAAGGAAGGATGCCTCATCTCGTTGTTAAAAACAACATTACCGCCGGGGGAGCCCTGGCTGTCGGCCAAACTCTCCGGCTAGGCAGTTTCGTCATGACCGCCTATTCGGCTGCTGCACCGATGATGACTTCTCGGGTCATCGAAAACAACCTCCATGTCGGCTCGGAATTCGCCAAGCAGATGGATCCAATGGAGCTCTCTTACCTAAACGAGCTCTTGGATCGCATCGCCGCCCTGGGAGTCGCTACAGACTATGATCGGATTGGGCTTAAACCCGATCAAAGGGAGATTAACTCTCCATCAGTCACCCATCATGTTGCGGTGGTGGAGGAACTGTGCGGCAATTCTTCCTCTATTTTGAGGACTAACTATGTCCGGATTCCTGAGCTCTCCGAGCCGGACACCCGCGTACAGGAGGACATCACCCAAGCCCTGAACCTAGAATCAGGCAGCGGGCCAGACCTATCGGGCAGCACTCCGGAACCCGAACTTCCAACATTGGAAACTCCTCGGCCCCTGGGTCTCAGATCGGGTAGGGGTTAGGACTCAAATCCACCCACCCACCCAGACATAAACGATCTTTCCCACATCAGGCAAGAGCCCCATGAAACAGTACATAATTATTGGGCCAGATTCCTCCTTGTGATGAACAAGGTTAAGGACTGTCGCGAGGAAGATGCAGTCTTACTTTTCTGCAATAATTGTACGGACAAGGGAATTCTTAATGCCTTAAGTCGCCGTGACATATCACGCTTCGCGGACTTGGCGTTCATAGTACAAAAGTACTGTGCGATGGAAAGCGCCTGGAAAACCGAAACGAAATTTTGGGATAATCCGGCTCCGAATATACACCCAGTCCGAAGTAAAAGGGTGCACTATCATGAGATACCCGAGCTAGTTGCAAAGAATCTAAAACCATCTACATGGCATGGAACCGTACTGGAGGGATGGCTTAACGGACCCTGCAAAATTCATAGTACAACGCATACCATACCAACACACAACCTTAGAGCATGTTGGATACTCCGGCAGGTGTCCAAAAGTGGTGAGGATATTCTTATCCTAAATACCACAGAGCACCATCCTGTGGATGACAATACGGTTTTAACAGTCTTTGAGACCTTCGCGTCAAATAATAGGCGCAAGCGAACACTCCATAGCATTGCCGAAATCTGCCACGTAGCAGTAATAAATCCATGGAGTGACACGGCTATTACCTTCAATGCCAGTGACGAACCTAAATTCCAGACAACCAGAGCACCAGCCGCACTGGTCCTCAGTCCAATCGTGGACGGCGTTCGACTCACCAAAGTACTCATGGACGGCGGCAGCGGATTAAACCTCATCTATGATGAAACTCTTCAGAAAATGGAAATAGACTCGAACCGCATCAAGCAAAGTAGCACAACCTTCAGAGGAATCATACCCAGTCGGGAAGCACGATGCGCTGGGAAAATCACACTATATGTGGTATTCGATACGCCAGAGAACTATAGGTCCGAAGAAATCACATTTCAAGTGGCCCCATTCAGCAGTGGATACCACGCCCTTTTAGGACGTGAGGCGTTCACGATCTTCCAAGCCGTACCCCATTATGGGTACATGAAGCTCAAAATGCCCGGGCCCAACGGAATCATCACTCCCGCCAGTGATCCGGACACAGCACTCCGCGCCGAAAACAAAACAGCCGCACTAGCCCTCGAGGCATTATCCGAAGCCCTCCGACAGAGGAATTAACCACGCTACGCTCCACGGTGGACAGGGATGACGTGATACTCGACAAGAGATCCAAATCCACCTTTTTTAAACCAGCGGATGAAATAGTCAAATTCCAAGTCCACCCAACGGACCCTACAAAAACAGCCTCCATTGGGGCATAGTTAAACCCCGCCGTGGCCGCCGCACTACAAGAGTTCCTGCGCGAGAATTGGGACATATTCGCCTGGCATCCCTCAAACATGCCAGGAATCCCGCGCAGGCTGGCCGAGAATAGCCTCAATATCCTAAAGGGATTCAAGCCGGTCAAGCAGGCTCTTCGGCATTTCTCCGAACCTAAGAGACAGGCCATGGGAGAGGAACTAGCCAAGTTATTGGAGGCCAGGATTCATCAGAGAAATAAAACACCCGGACTGGCTAGCAAACCTGGTGATGGTACCAAAGAAGGATAAATCCTGGCGCCTTTGTGTCGATTTCAAGGACCTCAATAAAGCTTGCCCAAAGGACCCCTTCCCCCTCCCCCGCATTGATCAAATTATTGATGCTACCGCAGGACACGAGTCATTGTGTTTCCTCGACGCATACTCCGGTTACCACCAAATCAAGATGGCGGAGTCCGACCAAGCCGCAACGGCATTCATCACACCATACGGTCCCTTCTATTTCAACACAATGCCTTTCGGGCTCAAAAAACGCCGGCGCAACATATCAGCGCATGATCCAGACTTGTCTGGAGAAACAGATCGGCAAAACAGTAGAGGCATACGTAGACGACGTGGTCGTTAAAACCAAACACGTTGATTCTGTAATAGACGACTTGAGGCTCATATTCGACAACCTCCGAACATACGACATCAAGCTCAATCCGAAAAAATGCGTTTTTGGCGTACCAGCAGGAAAGCTCCTGGGCTTCATTGTCTCCAGTAGAGGAATTGAAGCTAATCCGGCAAAAATCCAAGCTCTGTCACAGTTGGCTGTCCCAACGGACCTCAAACAAATCCAGAAACTGACTGGATGTGTAGCAGCTCTCAGCCGCTTTATCTCCCGCCTAGGAGAAAAGGCTTTACCCCTTTATCGCCTCCTTCGGCGCACCGAACACTTCGAGTGGACGGACGCTGCCACAGCCGGATTGGAAGAAATAAAAGCCATTTTGGCAACCAACCCAATCCTGGCCGCGCCAACATCGGCGAACCAATGCTGTTGTACATTGCGGCAACTCATCAAGTTGTAAGCGCAGTGCTCGTCGTCGAACGAGAAGCTGACGGACATAAATTCCTCTTCAAAAGCCGGTATACTATGTATCCACTGTCCTCACTCCATGCAAATCACGGTACCCACATTATCAAAAGATAGCTTATGCGGTATTCATGGCATCCCGGAAGCTGCGACACTACTTTCAAGAGTGTTCGATTACAGTAGCCTCGGAAGTGCCACTTAATGATATTATAAACAACCGCGACGCTACGGGCCGGATTGCCAAATGGGCCATTGAGCTCCTCCCATTCGACATAACATACAAACCTCGACGAGCCATTAAGTCGCAAGTATTGGCCGACTTTGTCGCCGAATGGACGGAGGCCGAACTCCCTAAAGAGTACGGCGCATACTCCAATTGGATCATGCACTTCGACGGTTCTAAAATGCTGGCTGGTCTAGGGGCTGGCGTCGTCCTGACGTCCCCAACCAGAGATACCGTTCAGTACGTACTGCAAATATTGTATACAAACTCCAACAACGCAGCCGAATACGAAGCTCTGTTGCATGGTCTTCGGATGGCAGTCTCCATGGGCATTCAACGCCTGGAGGTGCGTGGGGATTCAAACCTCGCAATATCCCAAATAAATGGAGACTTTGACGCCAAGGATCCGAAAATGGCGGCCTATCGAAACGCCGTCCTAAAAATGTCAGCTCGGTTCGAGGGGCTCGAATTTCACCATGTGGCTCGGGAAAACAATCAGGCGGCGGATATCCTCGCCCGCATCGGCGCAAAACGCGATGCGGTCCCCCCCCAACATATTTTTGGAGAGGCTGTTCAAGCCATCCATAGTATGGGAAGGGGACACCGGTAACAATAGTCCGGAACCGGGCAAAATACCCGATACCGAACACTTTGACACAATCGGAGGCTCTGCCACCGAAATAACACCTTCAGCCCACGTAATAATGGCCATCATTGCCCCGTCGACAGAACCATTCCTGGCCTACCTAACTAGACAGGAACTTCCGGAGGACCAAAATGAGGCACACTGCATAGTGCGGCGATCTAAGGCCTATAGGGTCCATGAGGGAGAATTGTACAAAAAAGCACTACCGGAGTCCTTCAAAGGTGCATCTCCGAAGAGGAAGGGCGGAACCTTTTGGCAGAAATTCACGCCCGACTCAGCGGTCACCACGCCGCAGCCCGGGCTCTTGTAAGCAAGGCCTTCCGTACAGGATTCTATTGGCCAACGGCCCGGGCAGATGCACATGACTTGGTCCAACGTTGCGCCGCTTGCCAGCTCTTTGCAAACCAAAGCCACATGCCACCCACCGCCCTCCAAACAATCCCCATTACGTGGCCCTTCGCGGTCTGGGGGCTTGACATGGTTGGACCCCTTAAAGGGGGAACCCACAAGAAAAAATACTTACTGGTCATGGTGGATAAATTCACCAAATGGATAGAGGCCAAACCTGTTAAAACAGCCGAATCCGGACCGGTGATAGACTTCATATCCGGGGTCGTACACCGTTATGGCGTCCCCCACAGCATCATCACTGACAACGGCACGAACTTCACGGCCGATGAGGTAAAACTCTGGTGCAGCAAAATGGGCATCAAGCTCGATTATGCTTCAGTCTATCACCCACAAACCAACGGCCAAGTTGAGCGAGCAAACGGTCTTATAATGAGCGGCATTAAACCCAGATTAGTGCGTTCCTTAACGGAGTCTAGCACGCACTGGGTAGAGGAGCTCGACTCCGTACTCTGGGGGCTGCGGACCACGCCGAATCGTAGTACCGGATATACACCCTTCTTTATGGTGTACGGCCAGAGGCAGTCTTGCCCTGTGACATTATTCATGACTCACCTCGAGTGCGCATGTACGAAGAAAGAGAAGCCGAGCTTGATCGGCAGGACAGTCTGGACACCCTGGAGGAGGAGCACGATGTAGCAAAAGCCCGTTCCGCATTTTATCAGCAACAGGCTCGCAGATACCAAAGCAGAGAAGTACGGGCCAAAACTTATAACGTTGGCGAACTAGTTCTACGCCTGCCGGATAAGAAAAAGAACAAGCTTGAGCCCAAATGGGAAGGTCCCTTCATTATTGACCAAGTTCTGACTGGTGGAGCTTACCGACTGCGGGATGCATCGACTAATCGACTCGAGCCGAACCCATGGAACGCGGCCAGGCTCCGAAGATTCTACGCCTAGCGCCGGACTCTATGTTCGTCCCCTTCCTCTGTCCATTTTTTGCATATACATTATCTGTCTTGTTTTTCTTTCTTCTTTCTTTATTCTTTCTCTAGGCCTTCAAGGGCCAACTTGTGCCTCGCTTGCACATTATAGATGCGCTAGCCGCGCTCATCATACCTGGGGGCTTCTTTCACAGAAGCTTAATTATTTATCTGGGCCTCATGCCCCGCACATGTGTTATACTTCCGCATGTACCTTTTTTCGCCATTATATGCATCGATATGACTTAAGTTTTGGCCACGCTGGGTTGCCTGGCTCTTGTATTTATGCCCTACGTTCCCGTTAATTCGGCTAGGGCATAAGGGGAGCACCTCTGCGATTGTTACTGCCGGGTCAGCCGGATGTGTACCTCAGACTGGGTGAAGCCGAAAGCTAGCGTTCTTAAGGGAATATTCGGTCGGTGAACAAAAGATGATTTTTATTTATTTTCCATATGTGCCCCCAGATGTTTTTCCTGCGTTTCCTATCGCGGTCCAGACATGCACTTTAGGGCATGCATACCCAGGGAAAGGAACCCTTAACGGAACTATTCTCCCTGGAAGATGTTTCTTACTACCCATGTAATATAACATAACTAGTTGGGCACTTGTCTGTTCAAGCACTAATGACCCCTACGCCTGGTCTCCACGCATACCCCGGTTCTTATATAACTGAGCGGGTATTCGGATACACTCCGGACTATCGGGTCCCGAGGTTGAAGCGAAAAGATCCACCATGACAAATGATCTACAATCCGGCTAGAAGGCATTATACATGTCACTTTAATTACATAGTCATGCAGACTGACTAAATTCCTCTTCTATACCATCCAACAGGCGGTCTAGCCTACAATCCTGTTGGGAATACTTTGCGGCTAATTCTACTTGCCCATAAACTAAGCTAACGGGAATCTCTTTTCCGTCGGGCCCACAGGTCCGACCTCGGCCATGTGATTTGGGTCAGCCTTGGTATACCGCGTCTTCACCATGGCCCAGGCTTCCCTGGCACCTTGACGGCAGGCCAGATATCTTCCATAATCGGAAGCGCCGCCGTGCTCCCTTGAGCTTCTCCGAAGCTCTGCAACGCCTTCTGGCAAGGAGACGGATGGCCACAAGGCCTGGGCAACACCTTGCATCACCTGCCGAACTTGTTCGTGCAGTTGTGAGAGCTCGGATAGAAGATCACCCGCAGACCCAGGCATTTCCTCCGCGGGACGACCCGTCAGCATACCTACAGACATAACGCTGTTAGTCGGCTTCTTCGCCGAACTCCTTCAAAAGGATTTGTTGAAGTACTTACTGAAAATGCCGCGTCGAAGCCGCTTATTCTCCTTCTCGGAGTCTGCAAGCTGGGCTCTAACGTCTTTTAGTTCCACACTCAGCTTGGTATTGGCGTCTTGGAGATTCTTTTTCTCCCGCCTGACCTCAGTCAGCACGCGTTCGCCAGCCTGTAGCTGCCGCACGACATGCTGGTCCTTCGGATTTCCTCCAGATTCATCTACAACATCTATTGTTGGATCTGCAGCCACGCCGCACACTATATGGTAACCATCAGTCTTTAAATAAGTTACCAGCAGGGGACTTTTTCGGTTCCTTCAATGTGGCAACAGCAGCCCGCAGTTGGGCCTTGCATTCCTCCATCTCCTGTGACAACCGAGTATTCTTCTCTGTAAGAACCTGCACAATAAAGATGATCCTTAAATCAGTTCTGCTAACTGTTTCAAGTCTCAGGGGCTACTGATACATATAATCGTCAGATTTACTTACCCGTACATCCTTTACATACTGATCCGTGGTTCTGGCTAGACCATCTTGAGCAGCACGGAGGTACGCCTCTCCAGAATTGAAGGCATCAAATGCCTCTGGTGAGAAACAAGCGTCGCGGAGTACGGCCCGGCGACACCTATGATTCATGGCGCTTTCCACTTCTGAATTTGTGGTGGATAATCTATCCGCATCCTCTGTAGGAGGATTATCCTACGCCCGCCCCATATCGTCTTCCGCCTCTATGTCCGGTCCTGGCGCCTGACTCGTGGAAGCATGGTTAGCAACATCGCTGGACATATTCCGGCGAGCGTTTTTTCTGTTAAAGAAACACGGGCGTCATTACATCTTGAGAAAGACGACAACCATGGAGCGGGGTTTTTGTTATACCTTTGCGCCGGCGTCTCCGTCCTGATCGCCTTCCTTTTTTGGCCGGCCCAGCCTCAGTGCCTCTTGTTGGCGAGTTGCTGCAGGTTCGGCAGGGCGTCCCGAATGCCTTCCCTGTAAAAACGCCATATGTATATGGTAGGTGAAGTGTCTAAAAGGGGATCCTAGTTTTTGGAGTTGGGATTTTTAGTTTTTCTTACATGCGATGCAGGAAGCAGTCTGGGATAGTCGGCCGTAATGGCCACCAAGGCGTCATCACAGCTTAGTTGATAGAACTGCCGGTCTATCAGCTCCACGAATATGACCGGATCTTCTTCGAGTCCGGGATCGCGGGGCCTGGTCAGGGTCCTCTGGTTGTGGAGATGGGCTGCTAACCTCCCTTATGGCTTTTCGCAGTTCCTGCCGCAAAGATGGCAAGTTAAGTGCCTACAATAAAGAATGCGGGAAGAATGGGAGTAAGGAGATATAACTCACCCAGCTTGGAGGGTTGTACATAGAGAATCCATCCCGCGGCTTGATGCAGAGGAATTCCTCTTCCTCTCCCTTGAACAGTTTGGACAGAATTTTTACCAAGGCGGTAGCGCTGTCTGGACCCTTACGCCCACAACGGGTGGCGTCATCTTCCCCGTTAAAACACCACAAGGGGTGCCCTCAATATTGAAGCAGTTGCACTCCCCGCATTATGCATATTGACATAACCTCGATTACTGTCAATCCTAATTGAGCTAGCGCTTTAATCCGGTTCATCAGGTAAAGGACTTCCCCGTTGTCTTCCTCCTGGGGGCTCCGTGGGCACCAACTTTGCCGTTTGTTCAGGGGAGCATTGCTGAACTCAGGAAGGCTCCACCGAATAGGGTCCAGAAGGGGGACGTCCTCCATATAAAACCATTCCGAAGGCCAGTCTTCAGACGTCTTCTTCGGAGTACCGGACAGGTATCCGGTTTTGGCGATGCACCATATTTCGGCTCCGCCCACTTGATAAAGTGATCCCTTCTGTGTGCGAGGGACGAGGCAAAATAACCTTTTCCACAGCTCGAAGTGAGCCTCGCAGCCCAGGAACAACTCGCAGAGGGCGACATAGCCGGTGATGTGTAAGATGGAAGCAGGGGTGAAATTATGCAGTTGGAGGCCGTAAAACTCTAGGAGCCTGCGGAGGAACGGATGAATCGGAAATCCGAGTCCCCTTAATAGATAGGGGACAAGGCATACCCGCTCCCCCATAGAGGGGCTGGGGAAGCTCTCCGCTTGCTCCCCACCATTGTAGGTGGCGAGCCCGGCTCGGACGGGCACCATATACGCCGGAGGGAGAAATCCCTTAGTCTGCAGTTCGACTAATCGATCGTGTGGGACCGAACACCTCTCCCAATCACCGGGCTTAGGGCTACGAGGGCGGGAGGAGGAGCTGCGGAGGTCGGCCATGCTGGAATGGGTCTTTCCGAAACACGCACTACTAGGAAAAGGCATGCAAGTGGCGCACCGAATTTGCCTTCTAATGGCGCACTACTGGTGCGCCACTGGCATCACGCCATTAGAATTAAATTCTAATGGCGCACCACTGGTGCGCCATTAGTATCTGGTGTTCTAATGGCGCACCACGTAGTACACCATTAGTATAGCCTGCAGTGCGCCATTAGAATGCCTCCCAGGGGGCCATATGTACCCATGTGCTTTGGCATTCTAATGGCGCACCAGCAGTTAATGCGCCATTAGTGTGATGATCATAGTGCGCCATTAGTGTCTTGTGTGGTGCGCCATTAGTATGAATATTAGGTTTTATTTTTTTGCTTTTCTGATTTTTGCGCAGGTTACAAAATATATTATTGGACAGAATATAGACAGCAGCACACAGAAACATCAGATTCATCGAATACAACAGAAGATTAGTCTCCGAATACAATTAATCATATTAGTCTCCGAATTCAAAAGACCGAACAAAGATAAAACATTACAAGTCTCAAGACCGTGAGTATCGAGTTTGCCTTCACATTAAAAGTCGATATCGATCATCTAAACTACCATCACATAGAAGAGAGCTGTGGTCATCACGATGAGCATCATCGCGATCAAACTGGTCTTCATCCGGTTCCTCCAATGCTCCCTCCTCTCTCCCGCCAGATAGCGGGCGTTTCTACATTCGGCCTCCGACATAGTGGTGTACCCTTTGTAACTGTTACCGCTGAAACGGTGAACCTGTCTCCGACACTCCTCCCAGTCGTCGTAGACTCCGGGAACCTTACCCTTGTACACGACATACGACGGCATCTCTATGCACAAGCCAAACAATAGACAATACATAATCAATATGTAAGTATGCAACAAAAGGATCGGAAGAGAAAAGCAAGACATTAATAGCACGATTCATGGTCCTACTAATAAATAGCATCGATTACATCTAAGTTGAACGACTGTCCAAATCAAAGAGACATACGAATTCATTAAAGTATAATTACAACATGAGCCAATCAATGTTTCAGAACTACACTTCACTACTTTTGACTCGACTCATCGGACAGGAACGTGGATGAAGCCGCCGTCTGTCGTGATGGTCATGAAATCGCGGTCATTGTCACCCTGCATTTGTAGCGTTTCATCTATCTCACTGTTGGAAGGTTGATATCTGAGGAAGAACTGCCCCGAGGTATGAAGGACATCTTGATGGATGATGTCCGCAAACTCGGACTGGATGCAAAAGAATTCTTGTCTGAGGTCCGCGTCCTGGACTGTCGACAAGCTCGCGGCCCAATCTTTGAGATTATCTGGTAGCAGAAGTTGATGATGGTCCCTTACGATCGCCCGCATGTGATGGAGGGCGTAGTAGGCATCCTTCTGACCGCCAGGCGGCTGCTTGACGCAGCAGAACTTCGTATTGTGTGAGAACATGTGCTTGCCGTACTTACGAACTACCCTGGTGAAGGTGCCTCCAGATTTGGTGTAGCCGCGGAGAACATCATCAAGAACTTTCTTGACATTTGTGTAGTCTATGTTGGAGTTACGGTTCGGGTTGAAATACGTGGGCATGGAATATTTCGGGCTTAAGAGGATGAGTGTGCAATGTGTGTCACTGGACAGAACACGGAATGTTAGAAAAAAAAAGAATGATCAAAATCTAAGAAATCATATGTTACGGGGCGGTTAAGGGATGACTTACTTGGGAAAGTAAGCCACAAGGAAGTTATCCTTCTCTGGGTTTGCCAGAATGACGCCTTCGAGGTGTGAACTCGCAACTTGGTGGTCCCCAGCGCTGCTCAAGTGCTTGGCACGCATGTAGAAGGGGTCGACTATCACGATGTCCGGGGTCTTGTCTCTAATGATCCGCATGTCAATACTCAGCGAAAACAGCCGAACGAAGGTGTAGTGCAGCGGATGAAGGTTAAACATAGCAAAGATGTCATCAAACCGCATGATGATCGTACCCCCGATGTCGCCATCCACAAAGCCCTTGCCCTTTGGCACCTTGGCCATGAAAACCGGGTATGCCACATCCTTCTCTCTGAGACGTCGCTTCTCCAAAGAAAGAACACTGTCGTGCAGACTCCGCATAGCACCGGTTGCAGCATTCAGCATATTTGGCGGTAGCATCGCCCTACCCGCCACATGCACCCTCCTCGAGATATCCTTAGGTGAACGTGGCCCGTCCTGAGCACGGATCGAACTCGGTGCCGGCTGGCTCGCACCGGCGCCCTTGTTAGTCTTTCGTTTCTGTCCCTTCTTCTTGATCTCATGTAATGGGACCGAGTTCTGCTCACAGACTGCCTTCTTGAGCGTGTTGGGACTGATAATATTTCGCACCTCAGCTATCTGAGGCTCGGTGAAGGCGGGAGCTGGAGGCGTGTCCTGAGAACTGAACGCCAGACGACGCCTGTTGCAATTGGAATTCTCCGCCGTACCAGCTAGATCGCGGTGGTCTTGGTTGGGTTCTTGAGAAAGACGCCCGCATAACTCGTCAGCGTACCCATGTTCGGCAAAGTACTTATCAACGTTGGTAAATGTACCGTCATCGTTGTCGTCGCCGTCCGGATCCTGTGCCATAGGGCTGTCCGGATCCTGTGCCATAGGGATGTCCGGCAGGTCTGGTAGCGTTGCGGTGTTCTTGCCATGGCTTGGCGCCGGCACGACTGGCGGTCTTGTCTGTGGGGTGGTGTCCCCCGCCCCCAAATGAATCTGACTCTTCGGCCAAAGCAGGGGCCAGTTTACGCAGGCACTGAGAGTCATCTCATCTTCTTCATCGGCCCCAGCGGGTCGAATCGGAGGTAACAGCTCGTCGCAGCCTGGCAGCACCCGAACCACTTCAACCCTATACATTGTGGGTGGCATCGGATTACCGTGGAACATGAGGTTGCCCGGTTGAACGATTCTGCCCTTGGCGACATCAACCAACTTGGCGCCCACGAAGTGCAGAAGAGTGCAAGGAACGTTGGCGGTGCCCTGCGAAAACATGTACAGGGCGTCAGGGATGCCCAGTCAAAGGCAAGGAGATGAAGTCATCGGCCGAGAGGCTTAGTTACCGTGATGCCGTCGAGCTCGGCTAATGTCGAGGCACCATCAACGGCGGGCGTGCAACTGACGGAGGGGGCACTTGTTGGCGAGGTGCCGGCCGGCGTACACCCGGGTGCATTAAGCTCCAATGTCCGTGCCGGCGCCGGAGACACGAATACCGCCTCCGCCGGAGACACCAATGGCGCCGCCTGCGTGCTATGCGAGTTGCTGGCCGTGAAACTGGGAACCGGGGGAGGCCCCTGTTGGCCGCCCGTAATCCATGTCATCAGCCCATGAATCAAGGTAGGCACCATGGCGTTGAGCATCGTTCCAAGTTGTTGTTGCACTTGCTCTTGGACAAGATCCGGAATCTGCGCCACTTGTGCCTTGAGTTCTTCAACCTCGCGCGTCTAGCTTTCCGAGCTGGTCTTTTTCTCCTTCCGCACACCAACGGTATAGTATGACCCCCATTTTGTGGACAAGCCTTTGCCGGCCACACGACCAGCTGACGTCGGCTTAGTGAGCTTATCCTTGTTTTTCATTACGTTCAACACCCTATTTAAAGGGGTGTCGAAAGGGGGAGCTCTTAGACGACCCCGCGCTACTGCTTTCAGTGTCCTGCAAAAGGAACATGAACCATTTAGAAATATTGGGGATTAATTAGAGTGCAACCATATGGAGCTAATTACACGGGGGTGTGTTCCTTACCAAAAGAAGCTCAAGCGCCCTGGTCTTCGGATCCGTGGTAAGCTCCTTTGTTATCGGGTCCTCCTTGTACCGGGCCCTGACATAGTTCCTGGTCTGCTTGTCACCGCTGTATTTCTCGAAGCGGGGCGGTAGGCCTTGCTCAGCACGCTCCGCGTCCTCCTTGTCCCATATAGGCTCCGCCACTCTATAACCGCCGGGACCGAGTTTGTGTTCCCCTAAGTTCAACTCCCGCATTTCTTTCCCCCACTGACTTGATTCGGAGGTTGCACTGCTCTCGCACTTGATCTTGAACTCCTTGTACTCATCTTCGCTCATCAAAGGATATTTCGCCTTGATCTTCTCATAACTATCACCTTTATCAATCATTCTCTTCACCGTGATTTTCCAAGTAGACAGGGCCATGCTCATCTTCGTGAGGGCGGCACTGTTCACTTTATTCCTTGAGAGGCATGTGTTTTCAAATTCGGCGGGGAACTTGTATCGTTCGTGCAGCTTCGTGAAGAGGAGTTTGCGCAAATTCCCTCGGTCCTTATGCCTAAGGTTCTCGGTGTTGATCGAGACGGTGCTCCGGAGAATGCACCCGAGCTGAACCGAGTACCCCTTGACTATATGTTTGGACTCCGTTGGATTCCCGTTGGAGTCCACTTGAGTGAATTCCTCCTTAAGGGTGTGGAGCGCATTCGGCCGCCGGTCCTTCCTTTGCTTCTTCGGTTGGCTGCCATCTGTGTGTGCGCCGCCATCATCTGTGGTGGCATCCTCAGCGGCACCATCAGTGGTGTCATCCACGACGCCACTAGGGGTTGTGTAGTCAGGATCGGTGTCTTCCGCGGCGTCCTCATAGCAGTGAGGTTCTTCCTCCATCTCTTGGGACAGCTCCCATAATTGCTTGCCACCCGAACCACCGGCCTCATCGTTGTGGCCATATTTCGCTCTAAATAGGAAAAAAGTTTGGTCAAAAAGTTGGTTATTGTCAAGCAACAAGATCATGGTCTCATCATTTAGGGTTTGTCGACACCGAGGCACCCTAAAAGCCTAAGCTTTCATCATTTAGGGTTTGTCGACGCCGAGGCACCCTAAAAGCCTAAGCGTACATCATTTAGGTTCTCATCGACACCGAGGCATCCGGGGCAGCCAAGTTAAGTTTTCATCATTTAGGGTTTATCGATGCTGAGGCACCCTAGGTTGGGCCTAATCACTTGGCACTAATCACCTGGCTCTATTGCCACCTATGTTGGGTTTATCATCTAGGGTTTATCGATGCTAAGGAGAATTCTAAGTTGGGCCTAATAACTTGGCTCTATTGCCACTTATGGTTTAATGCAGCAAGAATGGCAGGGCAGTTGATCCTACTTAACTAAATACTAAGATACCCCGGCCCATGCATTAGTCGCAAGTACCCCATATGTCCTATTTTTAGCAAAGTCATGCTAACATTCACGGAAAATTTTAGCATGACCTTTGCTGAAAATAGGACATATGGAGTACCCGAATTTGCCGGAACGGAAGTTAATCGACATTCCGACAAACTCAAGGGCAACTCGGGGTACCTGCAAATTCATCATGACACAATGGTCGAAGACAAAACCCAGCAAACTAGCAAGATGATCATCATCTTTGCAAGACAGTAGCTCAAGTTTTTGACAGTAGCCTCTGAAGAAAACAGCATTGCAACATTCAAGTTCACAGGATAAAAAAATCATCCAAATACAATGAGATCAGCAAAGGACAGTAAGATATATACTGAAATTATCATAACAAAATGCTTGCTACCCAATGCTAGTAATCAAGGAGTAACATAAAATGCTAGTAAGTTCACTGGGAGAACTGTGAAAAAACAAGCAGCAGTGGCAGAATATGTTTGGAGTAGCATCAAAAGTTCTACAAATCAAATAGGCCACACAAGGGGCTGATCTAGGAACCTTGAGAGGGATACCCAGAACAGGAGACTCAGTCATGTGCAGCTTACAACCTAGTAGCCTACAGGCATGGAATTGCAGAGTACAAGCACTGTTGGAGACCACAAGGTTGGGTATGTTTCCCTGGAGGTGCTCACGCATGGGTCCATCCGATATATGCAATGGTTGTCAGCAGCCTAGTAGTGGAAAATTTTCTGGATTCTGGAGCGTTGGCTAGCAAGCTCCAGCCAAAGTGTGTATGCGTTAAGTCTATGAGGTCAGGGGCATTCTTGTGTAATAACTGTGGAAACAGAACCGCGCCAAGGCTGACACATCTCTGCACCATGGAGTGTTCCTTTTTCTCGATTCCCCAAGCAGCCTGGCGCTGCTCCATGACCTGACCTTTTATACTATGATGAACAAAAGCATCTACCTCGGAAATCTCCAGTACATAGACCACGGGTAGAACAAGTCCATGCATCACAAAGTCACACAAATCAGAGTGACAGCACCAACAATTTCGAGCTCCCTGTGCTACAAAGCAGCCCCGGAATTGCTCAGATGGGCAGTCCGACTGGTGACAGGGGCCAAACCGAAAGCTATATGCTACCACAATCTATCATGAACACGGCCCAAACGAAGTCAATTCTACACTACATCTGACGGACTACTCCATGTTCTCTCAGATTTCCTCCACTCGTCGAGACGGGTTCCCACCCAGCCCAGCCATCCCCGCCTCGCGCACGCAGCAACCCAGAAAAACATAAGACAATCAGTAGAATCTCTGCTCTACCGGGAGGCAACGAACTGGCCAAGGTCACAGGGGGCGATACCTGAGCGGAAGCCCTAGGCTAGCGTGAGGGGGCAGAGCGCTGCTGCTGCTGCTGTTGCTCGGGGACGGTGAGGTCGGAGTGGGCGGCGCGGGAAGGCGGCGGGAGGCGGGGGAGGGGGTTCCACCAATCCGGCCGGAGGGGCGAGAGGTGGGAGGAGACGAGGCGGCGGCGCGGTCGGGTGGGTGCGATGGGCACTCCTCCCTGGTCCGGACTGGCCACGCTGCTCAGGGACGGCGAAGGAGGCGAGGGGGGCGGCGAGGGGGACGGCGAACACGGGGGGCAGCGGGTGAGATCGATGAGGCAGGGGAGAGATTAGAGAGATTGGGGATTTAGTGTGGGGGGAAGCTTTCTAATGGCGCACCACCCCCTCGTGCGCCATAAGTACGACTATTCTAATGGCGCACCACCCCTCGGTGCGCCATTAGAATTTTGTTTTAATCTAGCCCACTAGCCATATCTACAACCTAACCCTATCTACAACAAAACCCACCCACTAGCCTGACTGGTCTGCACGCAGCACACACACCAGGAGGTCCTGGGTTCGATTCCTAGGCTCCCCAATATATTTTATGCATTTTAAGTGCTGTTTTTATATTTATTTGTGTTTAAATATGTTCAAACTTGTTTAAATCATAACAGTAATATTTTTTATAAAAACAGTAATAATTTTTTAAAAAATATGTTCAAATTTGTTACTTGAAAATATCATCGGCAGCGGCGGTGGAGCGGGGGAGGGTGCGGGGGGTGCCCGTTGGCGGCGGTGGAGCGGGGGAGGGTGCGGGGGGCCGGGTGCTCATCGGCGGCGGTGGAGCGGGGGAGGGTGCGGGGGGCCGGGTGCTCGTCGACGGAAGTGGAGCGGAGGAGGGTTGCGTTGGGTCGGCGGCGGCGGTGGAGCTAGCGGGGGAGGGTGCGGGTGGGATCGAGATGGAGGGGGATCGAGATCGAGATGGAGGGGGAATCAAGATCAAGATGGAGGGGGATCGAGATCAAGTGTCCTCATGAATTCAAAAAGTGCCCATGAAATTTATAAATATTCATGATATCAAAAAGTGCCCATGAAATACAATCGAGAAATGAAGACTACGATTTAAATACAATCGATCTTAGCTAGTTATCTTTTCACAATCTTCTTGCCCTTCTTTTTCGCAAATGGAGTTCTTCTGTGGAACGGACGTCCTTTAGGTAGGGTGGTCCTGCTTCTTCTTATGGTGTGTGCTGCTACTTCATCGTCATCGTCATGTTCGATCTTCGGGTCGCCGTACTTGTCGAAGTCTTACTCATTGGCTACTCCATCCAGTCCGATGATCTTCCTTTTGCCTCTCCTCACGACAACACGACTGGGCTTTGACGGGTCGGTAATGAAGAAGCATTGGTCAATTTGGGAAGCCAGTACCCATGGCTCATTTTTCGCGGTGACGTTTGCGCCCGCGGTCTTGGATTTGGCTTCGGGTATAACCATGGTGGTGAAATACCGGTCTTCTTTTAGGACGCTCTTGGCCCATCTGACACGGAACATCGGGACCTTCTCTCCAGCGTAGCTCAGCTCCCAGATCTCCTCGATCCTTCCGTAGTATCTGTCCTTGTCATTACCGGTGTAGGATTCCATCGTTACCCCGGAGTTCTGATAACCATCGCTCTTCATGTCCTTGTCCTCGGTGTAGAATGTGTAGCCGTTGATATCGTACGCCTCATAGGTCATCAGGTTGTGCTCGGCGCCCTGTGACAAGGCGAATATGAGTTGTTCTTCCGCGGAAGAATCCTCATGTAAAGGGTACGACAGAAGCTTCTGCTTGAACCAACGCGTGAAACATGAGTTGTGCTCTTTGAGTATATCTCCGTCCATCCTCTGTTGGCCTCGGTCATTGTACGTCTTCTCAATAAAGGTTTTGTGCTCTACCACCCAAGGATCGACCACGTCTATGTGTTTTAGCGCGACTAGGTTTGCTCTTTCAAAGTCGGCGAGTCGACCCTCGAAGTCGACATGCATTTCGCGGCGACCCTCACGGTGACCCCATCCAGCGAGCCTGCCGAGGTGCCTATTGACGGGCAAACCAACGGGGTTCTCGATGCCTAGATAATTCGTGCAGTAGGAGATGCACTCTTCGGTCAGAAAGCCCCTGGTTATACTTCCCTTGCCGCGGTGGTACTTGTCTTGTTGCCCTTCCTCATTTCTTGCCCGGCCCCCATGGACGACTTCATAGTCATCTTCATCACCTTGCCACCGATAGCCATCCATGAAACCACGCAAGAGCAGGTGGTCCCGCACCTGCCCGGAATCCGGGTCCGCAATAAGGCTCTTCAGCTTGCATCTTTGACACGGACATCTTATCCCCGTCTTGTTCTTTTGAAGCATCTCAGCCTTTGCGGAGCTCAAAAACCTATTCATGATGCCTTCAGTCATCGTGCGGACCATGGTCGCCTGCGGGGTAGAGCAAAACGATATTTTAGAACCAAGAAAAAATTTGGCATGACCTTCCCTAAAAATAGGACCAAAAAGAATGCATAGTGCCAAAATTCTCGCTGAAACGGAAATGAATCAAACCATTCCGGCAAAATATTGGCAACTATCGCATTTCAAATACCGGTACCTTCAAACACAAACATATATGCAACACCACAAACACATGCAACACCACAAACATACATAGATCTAGCTAGGCCACAAAAAGTGCATGTGCACGTTGTTGGAGCGAGCTAGGGAGAAAAAAAGTAGATCTACATCATGAAGATAGCTTTCCCCTTACTTACCTATCAAAAAAAGGTAATTTCACCACTTAATTTTGATGAACCTATGGTGGAAATGAGGTGAGGAGGAGGAGGCAGCCGAAAGCTTGGAGAAGGAGGTGTATGGAATGAAGTGGGGAAAGTGAGTGGGTAGGTGTGGGGTTGTCCAAAATATCTTGTTGGGGTCCCAAGTTACTAATGGCGCACGACCAGCAAATGCGCCATTAGTAACCCTGGTTACTAATGGCGCACCTACAGGTGGTGCGCCATTAGTAGTTTTGCAAAAAAGTAAAAATAAATAAATATATATACTAATGGCGCACTAGGTAATAGTGCGCCATTACTAGTTTAAACTAGTAATGGCGCACTGTGAAACGGTGCGCCATTAGTAGTTTTGCAAAAAAAGAATAAAAAAATTATAGTAATGGCGCACTGTCTGCCTGGTGCGCCATTACTAGTTAGAACTAGTAATGGCGCACTTCGACCTGATGCGCCATTAGTTTGTATGGAAAAATGAAAAAAAAATTAATACTAGTGGCGCACCCTGTTTCTGGTGCACCATTAGTGTCTTCCACACTAATGGCGCATCACCAACCGGTGCGCCATTAGTATATAGTAGTGGCGCACTGCTTCCATGGTGCGCCATTAGTATCAGTCCTATCTATAGCCCTTTTCCTAGTAGTGACGCTCTGATGGATTCTCGCTGGGGGGAGGATGGTATGGATCGGACCTAAGAATCCCCATCCCTTTAATAGACAATTTATTTATTTGGCGAGGGGGCGAATGTAAAAATGCCCTGGCGCCTCGTATTCATTCGACGCGTGGGAGATAGCCCTTATTGGGCACAGAAGCCAAGAGGCTCAACATTTATGAGGCCAGAAACTGCCTACGAACACTCGAAAATTGGAGAAGAACCCACCTTGCAATGCCGAAGACAACACTATGCGCCGGACTCATCGTCATTGAAGCCTGGTTCGGGGGCTACTGAGGGAGTCCTGGATTAGGAGGTATCCGGACGGCCGGATTATATCTTTCGGCCGCACTGTTGGACTATGAAGATACAAGATTGAAGACTTCGTCCCGTGTCTGGATGGGACTCTACTTGGCATGGAAGGCAAGCTAGGCAGTACGGATATGTATATCTCCTCCTTTGTAACCGACCTTGTGTAACCCTAGCCCCCTCTGGTGTCTATATAAACCGGAGGGTTTTAGTCCGTAGGACAACATACAATCATACCATAGGCTAGCTTCTAGGGTTTAGCCTCTCAGATCTCGTCGTAGATCAACTCTTGTAATACTCATATCATCAATAATAAATCAAGCAGGACGTAGGGTTTTACCTCCATCAAGAGGGCCCGAACCTGGGTAAAACATCGTGTCCCCTGCCTCCTGTTACCATCCACCTTAGACGCACAGTTCGGGACCCCCTACCCGAGATCCGCCGGTTTTGACACCGACACCACCGTTGTTCTTCTTTGTTGTTTTTATGTTGCCATCACCACTTGTTATAGATCCGTCCTTGATACGAATACCGGTGGAAATTTCTTGATGTGTCCTTCTCTTGATTCCTTTAATGCCATGGGAAATTTAGTCTTCTCACCACCCCTCATGATTAAAGAAACAACTTTGACTCTTGAGCATGTTATGGAAAGATTAGATGCTATTGAGAACAAAATTCTCACCAAAGATCATATGGAAATTATAGATAAAAGGATGCATAATTTAGCCACCAATATGGGGTCAAAAGCGGGAGATGTTCTTAAGTTGTTAAGGGAAAAGGGTACCATAATTCATGAAAGAATAGAAGCAAGCCCTTCTCGGATTTATAAATTAGAAGAAATTTTTAGTAATCTAAGCATGGCTTTTTCTTCCGCTAAAACTATCGAAAAAACTCCCGTAAAAATTGGTAGAGCTTCCAAGAACAAGGGTACAAACTCTAGTAATAGTAATAAAGAAGATCTTAAGATGATTGATATCCACCCGGATTTTGCTGAAGTGATAAGAGATCCTTTTTGCAAATTTATTCCTAGAAGTGTTGTTATTGGAAATCTTTATGCTAAATCTTTTAAGGGTTGTAAGTGTTTGATTGAAGAGTTGGACAAACATGACAAAACTTAGATTCTTGCTTTATGCCTAGCTAAGGGAGTCAAACTATATCGCTTGTTGGGAGGCAACCCAATGAATAAATTTTATTTTTGCTTTTTTCTTCCTGTTTTTGAGTGCTAGCACAATTATGCTACTGTTATGATTGTGTTTTTTCATGTTTTAATTAGTGTTTGTGCTAAGTAAAGCCTTTAGGATCTTCTTGGGTGATAGTTGTTTGTTCTTGCTGAAAAAAACAAAAACTTTTGCACTCACGAAAATGATTATCATTTTTTACTAGAGAGCGAGAAAATATGCATTCCACTTGAAGTAGATCAATATATAATCTCCTCAGGCCGTCCTAATTTTTTAGAATTTTTGGAGTTACAGAAGTATTTGTCGTGGAATTGTCACGGCAGATGTCCTCATGGAAGGACTTAGTCGTGGAGCCATCACTACGGGTTAGCTTGAAGGGGTTAAACCGGATAAAGGGACACGAGGGTTTATACTAGTTCGGCCCCTTCGATGAAGGTAAAAGCCTACGTCTAGTTGTGATTGGTATTGCTGGGGGTTTTGAAGACCAGGGAGCGAATCCGCTTTGTCTGGCTTCGAGTTGTTGTTTCCCATCCCTGACCCGCCGCCGGGTCACCCCTTTATATATTCACGACGATCCCGGCCGGTCTACGGAGTCCCGAGGCTGGCTCATAAAAGTGTCCGCTTCGGTCTCTTCTTTCTTATCTTACAATGCAAGTTTATACAATCATGGAGGTTTACTATCATGGGCCCTAAACCGCCTGTGGGCTCTGGGCCTCTAAGCTTCATCCGTAAAGCGCCATCTTCTGGGTTTCCTTGGGCTTTAGTATAACTGAAGGTGAACCAGCCCCTCCTGGGCGGTTTACCCTCGGTGGTTATATCTTCAACATTAGGCCCCAGATTGATTTGAACCTGTTCATGTCAGTCTTCAATCCTTGAACTTCTGGCAATTCTCGTAAACCTCCATATTGTCTTCTCCCTGTGAACTTTGACGAATCGCCATGATGTCATCTTCTGTTACTGTAGTAAATCATTGTGATGTCATTCCTGTATAAAAAAGTTTTATAAAGATTCCCTTCTCTTTAATTAATTCCCGAAGATCGAGGCGACAGCTGCATCCTCTTTTCCGGCTCCGAATCCTCGATTTACGCGCCTGCTATTTTATCCCACTTCCTTATAAATAAAACCGGGGCGCCTTCCATTTTCTTCCTTTCCAAACCGCATCGTCTTCCTCCTCGCGACCCGAAGACCTCAAGTATCGCCGCCGCCGCCATCGCTGATCTTCCAGTCCGCACTGACTCAGGCCGCTGCATCGACCTGACTCTGACCAGAAATCGACGGCGAACCTCCGCAGCTCGTCCACATCCGTGAGTTCTTCTCCTTCCCCTTCTCAGATCTGCATTGGAACTTTTTGTTGAGTTCGTCGGCTGTCATCACCGCCCGATGCAAACCCTTGTTTGTTTTCACCTCGAATACCCTGTTTACATTGTAAAAACAACGTATACCTGATGCAGCAATTGTTTGCGCTTATCTTGCATAAAAATAGATCTCATTTCCATTGTTTGGAAGCTCTCTTTGAGTGTATGAACTTCTCTGCACTGTTTTAGGTCTAGAAATTTTTCCTTCCAGAGCGACCGTTTGATCCAAAATAATAATTGCAACTTGTGAAACCTGTTTGTTCCATACTTAACAAATTTCCAGCTTGGGGTTCTGCCTCCAAAGGGTGGTTTATCCTTTAGTGTTGATAATTCGTCCTATGTCATTAGCCCTCTCTTAAACCGCCATCTAGACTTTGAACAGCCATGCCTGGTTCACTTCATACGTATACCTTGAATTGCCGGTTTAACATTTTGACAAACAGATACGAACCGCCAATCATAAACCGTCCATTTTCCTTTTATAGACTTTGTAAGATGATGAAACAATTTGCTGCTTGCAACTGGGTTCCATCTCGGATCACAGAAACGCAAATCAATGAATATGTCATCACCGGCGCTTTAGCCTCAAAAAATGTCCTCCCTTGGCGAGTTCCTGGCCCTGAATGCCCCCCTGAACCTCAAGATGGAGATGTGATTGTATTCTTGCAGCATTTAGCTCGAGGTTTCAGTCCTCCCGGATCAAAAAAATTCCGAGATGTTCTTGCCAGGCTCCAACTTCATCCTCAAGATATTGGACCAAATTCCGTGTCCAACATATGCAACTTCCAAGTATTCTGTGAGGTTTATCTGCAAGAAGAACACACTGTCAATCTCCTTCTAGATCTCTTTCACTTAAACCGCCGGACGGAATTTTCTGATGGACCTAATACTGAACTTGGCGGTGTGTCGATTCAAAAGAGGAAAGAGGTTGATTTTCCTCACGCCAAACTTCACAGCCATCCAAAATACTAGAACCACACTTGGTTCTACTGTCAAAATACTGCCCCTGCTGAAGAGAATCCTCTACCGGGCTACCGTCCGCACCGACTCAGCAATAATGACCCCATACCTCAGAGATTGCCTGCCAAAGACCGACAAGCTTATGCATCTCAACTCGCCAAACTCCGGGCCCTCCTTGCCAATGGTTTAACTGGTGTTGATGTCGTCCATTGCTGGATTTCATGGTGCATTCTCCCTTTAAGCCGCCGGCCCGGATTGATGTTTGAATACACCGGCAGCACCAATGATCCTCAACGGTTTAACTCAATAGAACTAACGGACGATGAAGTCAGTGAAAGTGTAAAGAAAATACTCGACGAACCGCTCGCCGTATGTACTCAAATTGGTCTTCGTCCTTTTTACGCCTCCAACAAACCGCCAGGGGTAAATATTTTAACCTTGTACTTTTCCTTATTCTTCTCAGCTTTGACACTGCTATAATAATACTTTTGTGCAATCCCATAGGCCAGTAGCTCTTTTTGGAAAAAGAAAACTCAAGACAAAGTGGCTAAGGCTCCTCGTGGTAAGACCAAGGTCATCAAGAAAGCTGCCAAAAAGAAAACCGCTGAGTCTTCAGAGCCACCAGAAGATGTCGATGACTCGGCCGAAGAGGTAAAGTTTGACTCCCTTGACTTCTATCCATATATTTTACTGATAATGATTACTCCCAGGATGATGCGGAGGCCAGCCATGCAGATCATATTGAGGTAATTTGTCTTTCTTCTGACTCAGAACTTGTGTCGGTTCAATGATTTCGCCGTGCAGTTTGGAAAGTGAAATGCTGTCACCCTGTTGCTCATTTGGATCAAAAACTTTCTTTGAAGACACAGCAAACCGAAGGGCGTCGCACAACCCGGCACAGTGGTCAACAGGTCACTTCTTTCGGTTTACCTCACACTCCAAACCGGAAACATCGTCCAGAGGTTGCTTGTTCTCCTGAAAAACGTTATCCTTTGAAAGGTTTCTTCCGATGCCCTCTCAATTCATCGCATTCAAATTATCAGGCATCTTCTAATTCGTCTGGCGGTTCATCCGCCACTCAGCTGCCTCCACTAAAAACCATCCCTGGGTAAGTGTGTAGCCTTCCCTTCTCTTTCATAACTCAGTTGACCATGCTAATCTTTGTTTTAATATTAGTGCTCAAGATCGTTTGAGTAAGAAGGCCAAGACCAGCGCCCCTACCGATGAAGTAGAACCGGAGAAAACTCCTGAGGATCTTGATAAAAATCTTGATAATCTCATGGATGATTTTGCCCTGCCAGAGCCAACGATCAATGCTAATCTGCCGGAAGCTGATCCGGCCATACATGAGGATACCTCAAGTCCACATGTTATGCCTGCAAGTCCGGCTGCTGATCCGCTGAAGTCAAGTGCTAATCCGCCAAGCCCAGCCAAGGACGATGATGTTATTGTTACTGACACTGCTTATACCGCTCCGGGTGATCCAGTTGTCTTGGCAAAACATACCGCCAAGGATGAGTTTATTTCAATGGGCAAGAGGAAGATGGAAACTGATATGTCAAAATATGCTAATCTTTCTGCCCAGGATCTTCATTCCGGTTTCTTGAACCGGCTTTATACAAGTCGAGATAATGAGGCTGACTTGGTAAATCTGATGAAGGAACGTTATGAGGTAAACATTTTCCTCCTTATCTTTGTATTTTCACTGCCTTGTATCCTGTAGCCCCCAAGGGTCGGTTTAATTTGTAAAAACAAACCGGGACTTTAAATTTCCAAACTACACATTGTTGACTTTTAAGTTTTTTGAACAAACACACATTAGCCCCCAGGTGCCAGGATTGAAACTTGTATGAATCCTTGGGACTTTGAAGAAGCAGTAAGAAAGAATTAATCTGCATTAGCCCCCAAGTGCCAGGATTGAAACTTGTATGAATCCTTGGGACTTTGAATAAGCAGTAAGAAAGAATTAATCCACATTAGCCCCCAAGTGCCAAGTGTAGAACCAGTTGTATGCTTGGGACTTTTGATAAAATATTGAAATGCTCCTCTTGTTTTTGGCAGGCTGACATAAACCATCAACGGACGCAGATTGCTGATCTTCAAGAAAGTATCAAATCTCACCAAGAAGAATCCTCCAAAGCCAAAGATGAGCTTCGAGCCGCTTTAACTTCCATAGAACGACTGAAAGAAGAATTCAAGACGGAACGTGCCAACTGGGACACTGAAAAGGGGACATTGCTGAAACAATGTGAAGACGCCAAATCTGCACTTAAACCGGTGGCAGAAGAGCTTTCTTGGTTAAAGCGTCAAGTGAACGCCATGACCTCCCTAGTATTTGGTAAGTACTCCTAGCAAATTATTTGAAATACCCATCTTGTAAGGTGCCGGTTGAAATATGAAATTCTTAAACCGTTGCAGGGAGCCGCATTACTCATCTGGGCTCAGATGTATGGATGAAGCTGAAAGCAGCATATACTCTTCTGGAACAACTTTACACCGGTGCTCAACGGGTTATCTGTGCAGCCTCCTATGACAATCCGGCTCCAACACTGATGAAGGATACTCTGACAAGGCTATCCATGGTACCAGCACAGCTAGAAGTGGTGAAGCGATCTGCTGCCAGGGCCGGCGCTTTGTTGGCACTTACCCGAGCCAAATCATAGATAGCTGACTTGGATCCGGTTGACCTTGCCAAAGGCTTTCCAAGCACACAAGAAAATGGGGTAGATTTTGATGATGCAGCCGTTAAAAGAGTGACAAGGGAGATGCGTCCTCTGGCGAGTCAACCGATAGAGGATGCTAACTTAACGGTTCACCGGTCATATTATGATGCCAACAACAAACGGGTTAACCCTGTCATTCTGGAGGCGCAAAATCTTATTCCAGGAATCCATAAGCACACTTATGCCCCTGACATTGATCCTTCAGAACTTATCAGTGAAGAAGCTATCTTTCAGGCCTTAACCCGGATTGACTGGACCACCGCAAACTTCCAGCCGCTAGGTGGGGAAGAGGAAGCTGAATCGACGCCAGATGACCCATCAACTTCGCAGCAACATGGTAATGAGACTTGATCCGGCAATTAGAGTGATGCTCCAGAAACCTTGTTCTGCTGGAAACGCCATATTTTGGGCCTTCAAGCGCCTTGTAATAAGCTAGTGGAAATACTTTGATCCGTTGCCCTCATGCAGCGGGATACACTTTGCGTTGATTTGTCATGAGAATTTCAGTACTGGCTTATGTATTTTTACAATATTATGCAATCCCTGTGTCTGCATATGGAAAATCTGTCCAGGTGGTTTACCATCGGACAGGTCAAAATATCCCACTTGGTAAGCAACTATGGTTGCAGCAAATAATAAATCATACCTGTGATATAAAACATTGCTGTCGGTTTACCAATTGTGATTTGAAGAAGGGTGAAAACCCAAACTCCACTGTACCATGTTGGTATATATATGATATAGAACCGGGTTGTGATGAACGCCGGCTGATTGCTGGAGACAAAGCGTCAAAGCCAGACCGGTTTTGAAGGATGCCGGATTACCTTTAATTGTATACTTGAACAGAAGATCCGTAAGCCGTGCCAGGTTTAAGAAACTCCGGTTTAACGTAGACCTCACGAAAAATAAAAACTTGGCAGAAAAAAGCAAACAAAAAACTGTAGTCGAGGCTTTTCGAGGGCTGCCAGGCCCAAATCGAGGCTTTTCATGGGCTGCCAGGCCACTGAGTTAAACCATTTTGGCAAAGCCTTTTAAGATGGCCCTCCAACTAACCAATCATCGTTTTAACTTTGACAAGTTCAGGGTCTCAATGAGAGTAACTGTCAAACGTTCGAAGGGTCGTGCCAGGATTACCTGGATAGGAGTGGCTTACTTGATGAAGGCAGGTTAACCTAGGGTTTTAGGTGAATACACCAGGCTTCCAAGCCGTGGGTCGATACCCAGCTACAAGGGTCCTTTCAAACTCTTTGCTATTTGACGCAGAGAGCCCCCAAGTAACTTTGTGAGCTGCGCTCAATGGGTGCCTATGTTTGAGTTGTGCGTAGCAACAAGACTCTCTTTGGCCCCTTGGGTTTGAAGCTCCCAAGCTTTGTTGTGGCGTGATAGCCGCATCAAGAGGGTAGTAACGCTATGTTCTCTTTGGTGAATACACCTATGTTTGAACAGGGAGCCCCCAAGGCGTGATAGCCGCATCAAGAGGGTAGTAACGCTATGTTCTCTTTGGTGAATACACCTATGTTTGCATAGGGAGCCCCCAAGGCTTGACAGCCGCATCAAGAGGGTAGTAACGCTATGTTCTCCTTGGTGAATACACCTATGTTTGAACAGGGAGCCCCCAAGGCGTGATAGCCGCATCAAGAGGGTAGTAACGCTATGTTCTCTTTGGTGAATACACCTATGTTTGAACAGGAAGCCCCCAAGTTAACAGATATTTGAAGGAAGCAAACGGCGGAGGCCCTGCTTGATAGCAAGGATGCCGGTTTATTATATTGATCATAATATATACACTATTGAAATATGTACATATGAAAAGCCTGTGACTTTAAGTGTAATAAGGCCATAGGAGAGCTATGTTCCATGGCCGCCGGGTCTCCTCCTCAGAGCTACGTGAGTCTTCTCGTAAGGCCCTTCCCAAGGTGGGGATAACTTGTGCAGATCAGTCTGGTCTTGAATGAGCCGAAGTACCAAATCACCTTCTTGAAAGGTTCTTGTCTTAACCCGGCGGCTGTGATAACGCCGTAGGTCTTATTGATAAATCGCGGACCGAGCCAAAGACATGTCTCGCTTCTCATCTAACAGGTCTAGCGCCTCTTGGCGTGCTTGCTCGTTGTCCGCTTCAACATAATTCGTGACCTGGGGCGAGTTGTGACGAATATCACTTGGAAGGACAGCCTCAGCCCCATAGACCAGAAAAAAGGGCGTATATCCCGTAGATCGGTTTGGGGTGGTATTTATGCTCAGTAACACAGATGGTAATTCCTCCACCCAACAAACCGGCATCCGCTTCAAAGGGACCATGAGCCGAGGCTTGATGCCCTTCAGGATTTCTTGATTCGCCCTCTCAGCTTGACCATTAGACTAGGGGTGAGCCACGGACGCTACATCAAGCCGGATGTGCTCTCGTTGGCAGAACTCCTCCGTCTCACCTTTAGAAAGGTTCGTACCATTATCTGTGATGATGCTATGTGGAAAGACGAAACGGAAAATAATCTTTTTGAGAAATTGAACCGCCGTGGCTGCATCACATTTACTGACGGGCTCCGCTTCAACCCATTTGGTGAACTTGTCAACCGCCACCAATAGGTGGGTCTTCTTGTCCTTAGAACGCTTAAAGGGTCCAACCATATCAAGCCCCCAAGTGGCAAATGGCCAAGTGATGGGAATCATGTGTAACTCCTGAGCAGGAACATGAGCACGACGTGAAAATTTCTAACAAGCGTCACACCGCTTTACCAAGTCTTCCGCATCAGAATGAGCTGTCAACCAGTAGAACCCGTGTCGGAAAGCCATAGCAACCAAGGACTTTGAGCTGGCATGGTGACCGCAATCCCCTTCATGGATTTCCCGTAGAATCTCTTATCCTTCTTCAGGAGAAACACAACGTTGGAATACGCTTGAAACGCTAGAACTGTGCAACTCGCCATTGTGAACAACCATAGACTTGGACCGCCGGACTATCTGCCTGGCGAAAAGTTCGTCTTCTGGTAATTCGCCCCGGTTCAGATACGCCAAATATGGAATCGTCCAATCCGGAGTGGCATGTAGAACGGCTACCAACTGGGCCTCCGGATCAGGAACAGCTAAATCCTCTTCTGTAGGCAACTTTATAGACGGGTTATGAAAGATATCTAGAAAGGTATTAGGTGGTACCGGTTTACGCTGAGATCCCAGTCGGCTTAGAGCATCTTCTACTTCATTCTTGCGCCGGTTGATGTGCTCCACCTGATAACCCTTAAAGTGACCTGCTACAATATCCACCTCGCGCCTATAATCCGCCATGAGCGGGTCTTTAGAATCCCAAGTACCAGAAACTTGCTGAGCCACCAGATCAGAATCTCCAAAGCATCGAACCCGGCTTAAGTTCATTTCCTTAGCTACACGAAGACCGTGGAGCAAGGCCTCGTACTCCGCTGCATTGTTAGTACAAGGAAACATTAAGCGGAGAACATAACAAATCTTATTTCCTCGAGGGGAAGTGAGGACAACTCCAGCCCCCGAGCCTTCCAGCTGCCTGGATCCATCAAAGTAAATGGTCCAGTATGTATTATCCGGTTTGTCTTCTGGCGTCTGTAACTCGGTCCAATCATTGATGAAGTCCACAAGTGCTTGAGATTTGATAGTTGTTCGGGGTGTATACCTCAAACCATGGGGACCAAAGCTCAATCGCCCACTTCGCAACTCGGCCAGTTGCCTCTCTATTCTGGATTATATCGCCCAAGGGAGCAGAACTGACCACTGTGATAGGATGACCTTGAAAATAGTGCTTGAGTTTCCTACTTGCCATGAAAACTCCATACACTAGCTTCTGCCAATGCGGATATCTTTGCTTTGATTCGATCAGTACCTCACTGATATAATAAACATGTCGTTGAACTGGATATTCTTTTCCGGCCTCCTTACGTTCAACCACAATTGCCACACTGACCGCCCAGGCGTTGGCAGCCACGTACAACAATAGAGGCTCATTATCAACTGGAGCAGCGAGGACAGGTGGTTCAGCTAGCTGCCTCTTCAATTCCTCGAATGCCACATTGGCGGCGGCAGTCCAGACAAATTTATCTGTTTTCTTCAACATCTGATACAGGGGAATCGCCTTCTCTCCCAAATGGCTGATAAAACGGCTGAGGGCTGCAATCCGGCCCGCCAGACGCTGAACATCATTGATACATGCCGGTTTAGCCAAGGATGTGATTGCTTTGATCTTTTCTGGATTTGCCTCAATACCTCTATTAGACACAAGAAAACCCAAGAGTTTGCCTGCCGGAACACCAAAAACACATTTGTCTGGGTTGAGCATCATTTTGTAAACCCGAAGATTGTCAAACGTCTCCTTGAGATCATTTATCAGGGTTTCCTGCTTCCTGGATTTCACCACAATGTCATCCACATAGGCATGAACATTACGCCTGATTTGCTTGTGAAGACAATTTTGCACACAATGTTGGTAGGTTGCTTGGGCACTCTTGAGCCCAAAGGGCATAGAAACATAGCAGAAGGATCCAAAGGGAGTGATGAAGGCCGTCTTCTCCTCGTCCTTAACTGCCATCTTAATCTGATGATAACCTGAATAAGCATCCAGGAAACTCAGGCGCTCACAACCCGCCGTTGCATCAATAATCTGATCAATACACGAGAGAGCGAAAGGATCTGCCGAGAAAGCTTTATTCAAATCAGTGTAGTCCACACACATACGCCAAGTGCCATTTTTCTTAAGAACAAGCACCGGATTAGCCAACCATTCGGGATGAAACACTTCAACAATAAACCCATCTGCCAGCAGCCGGGCTACCTCTTCGCTGATGGCCTTGCGTCTTTCTTCGTTAAAGCGGCGAAGGTACTGTTTGACCAGTTTAAACTTAGGATCAATATTTAGCGTGTGCTCAGCGAGTTCCCTTGGTACACCTGGCATGTCAGAAGGTTTCCATGCAAAGATGTCCCGGTTCTCACAGATGAACTCGATGAGCGCGCTTTCCTATTTCGGATCCAGATTTGTACTAATACTAAACTGCTTGGATGAATCACCAGGGACGAAGTCAACGAGTTTAGTCTCATTAGCTGGTTTGAATGTCGGGGCCGGGTCATGCTCCGTTGTAGGATTCTTCAGAGGGGTCATGTCCGCCGGATCAACATTGTCTTTATAGAATTTCGGCTCCTCCGTTGCACAAACCGATTCAACATAGGCCGCTTCACCTTCCTCACAATCCAAGGCCATCTTTCGACTCCCATGTACCGTGAACGTCCCCTTATAACCCGGCATTTTGAGCTGTAGATAAACATAACATGGCCTCGCCATGAACTTCGAGTAAGCCGGCCGTCCAAATAGCGCGTGATATGGACTCTGGATTTTCACCACCTCAAAGGTCAACGTCTCAGACCTAGAATCAAGCTCATATCCAAACACAACTTCCAAAGCAATCTTCCCCACAGGGTATGCCGATTTACCTGGTACTACACCATGAAAAATAGTGTTTGACGGTTTAAGATTCTTATCTGTCAACCCCATGCGACGGAAAGTCTCATAATACAAGATGTTGATGCTGCTCCCTCCATCCATCAGAACCTTGGTAAACTTATAGCCCCCTACCTGAGGGGCTACCACCAAAGCTAGTTGGCCCAGATTGTCAACCCGGGGTGGGTGATCCTCTCTGCTCCACACAATAGGCCTGCTCCGACCATCGTAGATAATGTGGTACAGCAGGTTCAATAGTATTGACTGCCCTCTTGTGAAGTTTTTGATCCCGCTTGCACAAGCTGGTAGTGAACACATGATATTGTCCGCCGTTCAACTGCTTGGGGTGACTCTGGTAACCTGACTGTTGCTGATTCCCTTGGTTACTCTGCTGGTTATTACCATGGTTGTTCTGATGGCCCTGGTTGTTCTGAAATCCAGAGCTTGAACCGCCACCCCCATGGAAACCTGAGCCTGAACCGCCAGGTGGATCCTGATCATACCGGTATAAATTAGAATTTTTGAACTCCCTCATTATGTGACAATCTTTCCAAAGATGCGTGGCAGGGGCCTCCTTGGTTCCATGCTTCGGGCAGGGCTGGTTTAACAAACGCTCCAGATTCATACCGCGCTGGGGCGGTTTACCTTTGTGACGCTGCATATTTGTGTTAGCCACCAAATCTGAATTATCCGCTTTACGCTTACTGTTATTCCCATGGCCCCCTTGGTTGTGGTGCTGCCCTTTTGCACCGTCGTTCTTCTTTCCCTTCTCCGGTTTGTCCTCCTCTAAATCCGGATCCTTGGTATTATCTGAATCGGCATACTTAACTAAAGCGGCCATGAGTGTTGACATGTCGTTGCAATGATGTTTGAGCCTTCCCAACTTCTGTTTTAACGGCTTGAAACAGCAATTGCCCTCCAATGTTAATACTGCGGTATCTGCATTAATACGATCTGACGAATGCAAAATCGTCGAGACTCGTTTAACCCAATGGGTCGTGGACTCCCCTTCCTCTTGGACACAAGCGGCCAGATCTACAATTGACATCGGCTGCTTGCACGTATCCTTGAAGTTCTGGATAAACCGGCGCTTTAATTCGGCCCATGAGTCGATAGAGTTGGTTGGCAAGCTCTTCAACCAAGTACGAGCTGTTCCTTCCAGCATCATGGTGAAATATTTAGCACAAACCGCCTCATCCACATCTAACATCTCCATTGCCATCTCATAGCTCTCCACCCACGCCTCTGGCTGCAAATCGGCGGTGTAATTTGGTACCTTACATGGTCCCTTAAAATCCTTGGGCAATCGCACATTACGCAATGCGGGAGTTAAACATGGTACCCCTAGGGAACTGAACATTACCCCTGGCTCCATGGAGGCAGTGGGGTGAACCGGAGTATGATGCCGTGCTCCGTGTCGAGCTGTCAACTCGGCCCCCCGTCGTGCGCGGCCGTGGTCCACAACATCTTGCGCATTAGCACCTCCCCCGGCTGGGTTGTTCCCCCGTGGCGAATTTTGGTGGCGTGTGCTACAGGATACGGCCGGTTTGTCCTCCACGTGTCTGCTATAACTCCGGCTTGGACAGGGAGTGGAATGAATCCTCTCACGGCTGTGTGAATATGCTTGTTGTTGATTCAGTGCTGTTTGAAGGAGATCCCTGGCCCGACGCGCTTCCACTACTACTGGTGATTCGCCGTCGGTTGGGAGAGCCGCCAGGCGTGAAGCGGCAGCCACAATATTATCCAACGGGTTGGAATAAAGCCCGGGCGGCGTTGATGATACAACGTTGTTCTGGCGAGGCAGGTTTGTTGCGCGTGGCTGAACCAATGCTCCTTCTTCCGGTGCCCCCGCCCGGTTTGGCGCGGGTTGATTACCAGCTCCTGCACCTGGCGTGTTGAAAAGATTTTGTGGCTCATAAGCCGACGGGAGACGTGATCGGTACCTTCTTCTCATGACCTCTTCTGAAGCATTCTGATCTAGTCTAATCCGGTGAGCCTGTGCTTCCAACTCGGCCCGCTAGGTGGCCATCCTGGCGTTCTCTGCTGCCAGGTCCACTTTAGCCTGGGCTATCTGATCTTTTACCTTTAGAATCTCCGCATTGTGCTGATCCCTGGCTGCTGTGTCTACCTCCGCGGACATCAGTGCCGCTAGAGCGTCGAACAAATTAGACAAGACTTGGGCCGGAGGCGGCGCCGAGCTTCCTGCACCTGCTGGTGTGGCCGTTGTTGAACCGGAGAGTACTGCTGCGGCGGTAGATGAATGAGGCGCCGGTCGTGTGCCGTCCATGAAGACAGCGGCCCGATTTGGCAGACTGGGGGAATCCGGAATACTGTTGCCCTCGGATCCTCCCTCAATCTGGCCGTCGTACAACTGGTAGAGCGATTCGGCTTCACTAGAAGACTCTCATCACTGCGGACTACGTTTTCTCCATCGGAGATCGGTTCCTCCTCGTAACCCGAACCATGGACGACACCCATGAAAACATGCCTGGCCTCAGGCTGAACCTGTGAAGAACTTGCGTGCCGAGCCGTCTCGATGATGTCGGTGCAGGTGTCCGGCTCGGGGGCCGGTTCGCTGATCTTGCTGATGAAGACGTGAATCCAACCAAAGGGGACCCGGTACCCGTATTCAATTGAATCAGCCTCGGGACCCCATCCTGCATTGTTGATGTAGAGCTTTCCGTGGCGACTCTTTGTCATCCGGCCCACAACGTATCCCTTCCGTCCATCGAAATTGCCCTTCAAGAACTCAAAACCATCGTGCGATAGCCCCACGATGGGCGCCAACTGTCGTGGAATTGTCACGGCAGATGTCCTCATGGAAGGACTTAGTCGTGGAGCCATCACTATGGGTTAGCTTGAAGGGGTTAAACCGGACAAAGGGAAACGAGGGTTTATACTAGTTCGGCCCCTTCGATGAAGGTAAAAGCCTACGTCTAGTTGTGATTGGTGTTGCTAGGGGTTTCGAAGACCAGGGAGCGAATCCGCTTTGTGTAGCTTCGAGTTGTTGTTTCCTGTCCCTGAACCGCCGCCGGGTCACCCCTTTATATATTCAGGAGGATCCCAGCCGGTCTACAGAGTCCCGAGGTTGGCTCATACAAGTGTCCGCCTCGGTCTCTTCTTTCTTATCTTACAATGCAAGTTTATACAATCATGGCGGTTTACTATCATGGGCCCTAAACCGCCTGTGGGCTCTGGGCCTCTAAGCTTCATCCGTAAAGCTCCATCTTCTGGGTTTCCTTGGGCTTCAGTATAACTGAAGGTGAACCGGCCCCTCCTGGGTGGTTTACCCTCAGTGGTTATATCTTCAACAGTATTCGAAATAGTCAGATTGCTACACACTGTTCTATTTTCTTTGTGTTGTGTGCTTATTTTGATGGCTCTGTGGTTTACTTTGATGAGTTTTTGCCATAGAAAAGTTGGAATACAATAGATATAATGCAAGAACAAAATATGAATTGGTTTGATACAACACTTATAGTAGTGATTTATTATTCTTATACTAACGGATCTCACGAAGGTTTTGTTGAGTTTTGTGTGATTAAAGTTTTCAAGTTTTGGGTTATCTTACGATGGATGAAGGAATAAGGAGTAGAAGAGCCTAAGCTTGGGGATGCCCCGGCATCCCAAGCTATTATCCAAAAATGAGCAACCAACTAAGCTTGGGGATGCCCCCAAGTGGCATCCCCTCTTTCTTCTAACGACCATTGGTATTTTACTCGAAGCTATATTTGTATTCGTCACATACTATGTGTTTTACTTGGAGCATCTTGTATGATATGAGTCTTTGTTTGTTTTGTTTTGTGTTTTAAGTCTTGATTCCTTGCTGTACACACCTATTTGAGAGAGCCAAAATTATGTCATGACTTGTTAGAATTGCTCTCTATGCTTCACTTAATTTTTTATGAGCTATGGACTTGCACTAGAGCTTCAGTTATATCTTTTTGAGAACGGTGTGCTTTGGTATTTTTGAATAAATTCTCTCTTGCTTCACTTAGAATTATTTGAGAGTTAGTAAAATTTTCATGAAATTCTCTGTTACTTCACTTAAATTAATTTGAGAGAAAGAAAAATTATGCTCATGATCTTCACTTATATTTGTTTGACCTTGTCAAAAGAAACATAAGAAAATTAGACCCAAAGTGATAGATATCCAAGAAGGATATAATAAAAACTTTCATGAAGATCATTGAACAAAATAAACTTGATTCTTAGCAATAGTTTTCAGATATGATGATGTGATATGTGAGTCAGGTGTTAAGGTTTGTGATTCCCTATGCAAGCACGAAAGTCAATAGTTATGCAATGAAATTATATCCTACTTATGGTGCATTATTCGGTGTTAGTTATGCTTAATGCTCGCTTATGAGATTATTCGTTTCTTGGTTGGTCGCTTCTCAATCTTTTGCTAGCCTTCATTTTGCAACAAGTATGATCACTACTTGTGCACCCAAAAACATTTAAACCAGTTTTGCCACATGAGTCCACTATATCTACCTATATGCGGTATTCTTTTGCCGTTCTAAGAGAATTTGCATATGTCATCTCTAATTTTCAAAAATATACTTCTCTTTTGTGTGTTTGTTTCGCTCGCGGAGCAGTGAGGGGTGGGTAATATTTTCGGTGCTAGATGTGTTATTCTCAAGATGAGTGTTTATTCACTTGTCATTGCACGAGAGTAAGGCAAAGGTATTAGGGATGCCCAGTCCTGAAATGAAAAAAATGAATTTACTTTATGTTGTCAAATAATAAATTCCTTGGAAAGTGTTGGTATGGAGGGAAACCGTGGATATGGCTAGCCATGGAAAGTGAAAGTATGGTGGAAAAAGGAATAAGCTTTATTTACTGTTTGAGAACCACCTATGATATATCTAAGCATGGAAAGTATTGGGAACTCTAAGTCGTTTTCGTTGGTGGGATGGATACAACTCCCAAAATGTTTTTATCTCTAAGTTTTTCGCTTTGAGCTCTGGCACCTCTGCAAATCCCTACTTCCCTCTGTGAAGGGCCTTTTTTTACTTTATGCAATTTTTATTCTTGAATTTGAGTCGCCATCTTCTCTTATAAAATTACCAACTAGGATGCAATATGATCGTACTTGAGTATTGGGTGTAGCTAATATGCGAGTGTGTTTCATGAATGGATCAATGGTTGAGCATGATAGGCTAGGGATAGCTTATTTTAACGTTGATATTTTGAAAGACATGATTTTTGTTGATATACTTGAGTATTTAAATTATCATGTCAAAACTATACTATTGCTTTGAACAATATAAAAGTCCAAATGTCCAAGCTATAAAGAAAAGAATATGATATAACATGTTAGGCAGCATTCCACATCAAAAATTCTATTTTTATCACTTCCCTACTCGAGGACGAGTAGGAGTTAAGCTTGGGGATGCTGATACGTCTCCAGCATATCTATAATTTTTGATAGTTCTATGCTGTTATATTATCAATCTTGGATGTTTTATAATCATTTTATAGTCATTTTATATCTTTTTTTGTACTAACCTATTGACATAGTGCCAATTGCCAGCTGTTGTTTTTCCATGTTTTTTACATCGCAGAAAATCAATATCAAACGGAGTCCAAATGCCACGAACCTTTACGGAGAATTTTTATGGGCTAGAAGGAACACAACAGGCCTGGCTGCACCTGGGGGGTGCCCCGAGGGGGGCACAACCCACCAGGGCGTGCCAGGAGGCCCAGGCGCGCCCTGGTGGGTTATACCCACCTCGGGTGCCCCCCGGACCGCCTCTTTGGTCTATAAATACCAAAATATTCCCAAAACCCTAGGGGAGTCAACGAAACATTCATCCAACTGCCGCAGAGTCTAGAACCACCAGATCCAATCTAGACACCATCTCGGATGGGGTTCACTACCTCCATTGATGCCTCTCTGATGATGCGTGAGTAGTTCTTTTAGATCTTCGGGTCTGTAGTTAGTAGCTAGATGGCTTCCTCTCTCTCTCTCTTGATTCTCAATACACTGGTCTCTTGGAGATCCATATGATGTAACTCTTTTGCAGTGTGTTTGTTGGGATCGATGAACTTGGAGTTTATGATCAGATCTATATTTTTATATCCATGAAAGTATTTGATTTTCTTTGATCTCTTTTATGCATGATTGCTTATAGCCTCATATTTCTTCTTTGATATTTGGGTTTTGTTTGGCCAACTTGATCTATTTATCTTGCAATGGGAAGAGGTGCTTTGTAGTGGGTTCGATCTTACAGTTCTTGATCCCAGTGACAGAAGGGGAACCGACACGTATGTATTGTTGCTACTAAGGATAAAACGATGGGGTCTATCTCTACATAGATAGATCTTGTCTATATCATGTCATCATTCTTATTGCATTACCCTGTTTCTCCATGAACTTAATACACTAGATGCATGCTGGATAGCGGTCGATGTGTGGAGTAATAGTAGTAGATGCAGGCAGGAGTCGGTCTAATAATCTTGGATGTGATGCCTATATAATGATCATTTCCTGGATATCGTCATGAGTATTTGAAGTTCTATGAATTGCCCAGCAGTAATTTATTCACCCACCGTTTGCTATTTTTCTCGAGAGAAGCCACTAGTGAAATCTATGACCCCCGGGTCTCTTTCTCATATTATTTGCCTTTGCGATCTACTTTTATTTTCAGATCTATTAATCCAAAAACCCAAAAATACTTTGCTGCACTTTATTTTATCTGCGACCTATTTATTCAATCTATTACATCTTTCTCCCGTCACGCACCAATTTCTGGCACCGTTACCCGGAAGGGATTGACAACCCACTACTAGAAATACCACTACTAATGGCGCACCTAATATGGCCATTAATGGCGCATCACTGGTGCGCCATTGATAGCACGCCATTAGTAATTTTTACTAATGGCGCACCACCTGGTGCACCATTAGTATCTGGTATACTAATGGCGCACCACCTGGTGCGCCATTAGTATATGCGAGGGTGCGCCATTAGTATGCCTCCCAGGGGGCATGTATACCCAGGTGCTTTGGCATACTAATGGCGCACCACCTCTGGATGCGCCATTAGTAACCGCAGCATACTAATGGCGCACTACCTGGTGATGCGCCATTAGTATGCACTGTCATACTAATGGCGCACTGTCGTGTGATACGCCATTAGTATGAATATTAGGTTTTTTTTTATTTTTTTATTTTCTGTTTTTTGCACAGGTTACAAAATGTATAATTTGACAAAATATAGACAGCACACATCAACAATAGATTCATCAAATACAATAGAAGATTAGTCTTTGAATACAATTCATCATATTAGTCTCCGAATACAATTCATCATATTAGTCTCCTAATTAAAAAGACCGAACAAAGATAGAACATTATATTACAAGTCTCGAGACCGCGAGTAGCGAGTTTGTCTTCGCATTACAAGTCGATATCGATCATCTAAACTACCATCACATAGAAGAGAGCTGCGGTCATCACGATGAGCATCATCACGATGAAACTCGTCTTCATCCGGTTCCTCCAACGCTCCCTCCCCTCTCCCGCTAGATAGCGGGCGTATCTAGATTCGGCCTCGGCCCTAGTGGTGTACCCTTTGTAACTGTTACCGCTGAATCGGTGAACCTGTCTCCGACACTCCTCCCAGTCATCGTAGACTCCGGGAACCTTACCCTTGTACACGACATACGTCGGCATCGCTATGCACTAGCCAAACGAAACGTTAGTACCAATTCACAGACAATACATAAGCAATATATAATTATGCAACAGAACGATCGGAAGAGAAAAGCAAGACATTAATAGCATCGATTACATCTAAGTTGAACGACTCTCGAAACCAAAGAGACATACTACAAGTTCATTAAAGTTTAATTACAACATGAGCCAATCGATGTTTCAGAACTAGACAACTCGACTCAAGGGACCGGAGCGTGGATGAAGCCGCCGTCTATCGTGGGAGTCATGAAAGAACGGGCGTTGTCATCCTGCATTTGTAGCATTGTGTCGATGTCACTGTTGGACGGTTGATTTCTGAGGTAGAACTGCCCCGAGGTACGAAGGACATCTTGATGGATGATTTCCGCAAACTCCGACTGGATGCGAAAGAATTCTTGTCGGAGGTCCGCGTCCTGGATTGCCGACACGCTCGCGGCCCAATCTTGGAGTTTACTCGGTAGCAGAAGTTGATGATGGTCCCGTACGATCGCCCGCATGTGATGGATGGCGTAGTAGGCACCCTTCTGACCGCCAGGCGGCTGCTTGACGCAGCAGAACGTCGTATTGTGGGAGAACACGTGCTTGCCGTACTTACGAATAGGCCTGGTGAAGGTGCCTCCAGATTGGGCGTAGCCGGGGAGAACATCATCAAGAACCTTCTTGACATTTGTGTAGTCTACGTTCGACTGACGGTCCGGGTCGAAATACGTGGCCATGGAATATTTGGGGCTTAGGAGGATGAGCGTGCAACGTGTGTCACTGCAGAAAACACGGAATGTTAAAAGAAAAACGATCGAAAAGTAAGAATTCATATGTTACGGGCCGGTTGAGGGGAGGACTTACTCGGGAAAGTAAGGCACGAGGAAGTTATCCTTATCTTGGTTTGCCAGAATGACGCCTTCGAGGTAAGAACTCGCGACTTGCCGGTCCCCAGCGCTGCCCAAGATCTTGGCACGCATGTAGAAGGGGTCGACTATCACGATGTCCGGGGTCTTGTCGCGAATGATCCGCATCTCCATACTCAGCGAAAATAGCCGAACGAAGGTGTAGTGCAGCGGATGAAGGTTAAACATAGCAAAGATGTCATCAAACCGCAGGACGATCGTACCCCCGATGTCGCCATCCACAAAGCCCTTGCCCTCTGGCACCTTGGCCACGAAAACCGGGTATGCCACATCCTTCTCTCTGAGACGCCGCTTCTCCAAAGAAAGAACACTGTCGTGCAGACTCCGCATAGCACCGGTTGCAGCATTGAGCATATTTGGTGGTAGCATCGCCCTACCCGCCACATGCACCCTCCTCGAGATATCCTGCGGTGAAGGTGGCCCGTCCTGAGCACGGATCGTACTCGGTGCCGGCTGGCTCGCACCCTTCTTAGTCTTTCTTTTGCGTGCCTTCTTCTTCTCCTGTAATGGGACCGAGTTCTGCTCACAGACCGCCTTCTTGAGTGTGTTGGGGCTGATAATATTTCGCACCTCGCCTATCTGAGGCTCGGTGAAGTCGGCAGCTGGAGGCGTCTCCTGAGAGCTGAACGCCAGACGGCGCCTGTTGCAACTTGGCTTCTCCGCGGTACGAGCTAGATCGCACACGTCTTTTGTTGGGTTTGGTTCTTGAGAAGGAGGCCCCATGAAGTCGCCATCGTACCCATGCTCGGCAAAGTACTGATCGACGTTGCCAAATGTATCATCGTCGTCGTCGTCGTCGTTCTGATCCTGTGCCATATGCATGTTTGGATCCAGTGGCATAGGGATGTCCGGCACCGTTACGGCGGTCTTGCCATGGGGCCGACTTGGCGCCGGCACGACTGGCGGTGTTGTCTTTGGGGTGGTGTCCCCCGCCCCCAAACGAATCTGGCTCTTCGGCCAAAGCAGGGGCCAGCTCAGGCAGGCGCTGAGGGTCATCACGTCATCATCGTCGGCCCCGACGGGTCGAATCGGAGGTAACAAGTCGTCGCAGCCTGGCAGCACCCGAACCAGTTGAACCCTAAACAAGTTGGGTGGCATCTGGGTACCGTGGAACAAGGGGTTGCCCGGTTGAACGATTTTGCCCTTGGCGACATCGACCAACTCGTTGTTCACGAAGTGGAGGAGAGTGCACGGAACGTCGGCGGCGCCCTGCGAAAACATGTAGGGCGTCAGGGATGCCCAGTCAAAGGCAAGGAGATGAAGTCCTCGGCCGAGAGAGGCTTAATTAGTTACCGTGATGATGACGTCGAGCTCGGCTAATGTCGAGGCACCGCCAACGGCGGGCGTGCAGTTGACGGAGCGGCCGCTTGCTGAAGAGGTGCCGGCCGGCGTACACCCGGGTGCATTAAGCTCCCGTGCCGGCGTCGGAGACACCAATGCCGCCTCCGCCGGAGGCACCAATGGCCCCGCCATCGCATTATGCGAGTTGCTGGCCGTGAAGCTAGGAATCGGGGGCGGCCCCTGTTGGCCGCCCGCAATCCACGCACTCAACCCCGAGATCAAGGTAGGCACAAGGGCGGTGATCGTCGCTCCGAGTCGTTGTTCCACTTGCTCTTGGACAATCTCCGGAATCCGCGCCACCTGTGCCTTGAGTTCTTGAACCTCTCGCGCCTGGCTTTCCGAGCTGGTCTTTTTCTCCTTCCGCACACCAGCGGTATAGTATGACCCCCATTTTGTCGACAAGCCTTTGCCGGCCACACGACCAGCTGACGTCGGCTTACTGAGCTTATCCTTGTTCTTCATTATATTCAACCCCCTATTTAGAGTGGTGTCCCAAGGGTTGCTCTGAGTCGACCCCGCGCTACTGCTTTCAGTCGCCTGCGGAAGGAATGTGAACCATTTAGAAATTCGGCTTCATTAATTAGAATGCAACCATATGGAGCTAATTACGCGGGGGTGTATTCCTTACCAGAACAAGCTCAAGCCGCCTGGTCTTCGGATCCGTGGTAAGCTCCTTTGTTTTCGGGTCCTTCTTGTACCGGGCCCTGACAAAGTTCCTGGTCTGCTTGTCACCGTATTTATCGAAGAGGGGCGGTAGGCCTTGCTCGGCACGGTCCGCCTCCTCCTTGTCCCATATAGGCTCCGCCACTCTGTAACCGCCGGGACCGAGTGTGTGTTCCCCTATGTTCAGCTCCCGCATTTGTTTCCCCCACTCACTTGATTGGGAGCTTGCGGTGCTCGAGCAATTGATCTTGAAGTCGTTGTAGTCATCTTCGGTGATCGAAGGATTTTTCTCCTTGATCTTCTCATAACTCTCACCTTTCTCGATCATTCTCTTCACATTGCTTTTCCAAGTAGACAGGGCCTTGCTCATCTTCGTGAGGGCAGCATTGTTCACTTTATTCCCTTTGAGGCTTGTGTTTTCGAATTCAGCGGGGAACTTGTATCGTTCGTGCAGCTTCGTGAAGAGGAGGTGGCGCAAATTCCCCCGGTCAGGATGCCTCAGGTTCTCGGTGTTGATCGAGACGGTGCTCCGGACAATGCACCCGAGCTGAAGCGAGTACCCCTTGACTATTCGTTCGGGCGCCGTTGGATTCCCGTTGGAGTCCACTTCAGTAACTTCCTCCTTGAGGGTGCGGAGCACGATCGGGCGCCGGTCCTTCCGTTGCCTCTTCGGCTGGCTGCTATCTGTGCGTGCGCCGCCATCATCAGTGGTGGCATCCTCGGCGGCACCATCAGTGGTGGCATCAGTGTGGTCATCCTCGGCGGCACCATCCGTGGTCTCAGGATCGGTGGGGAAGGCGGCGGCCTCATACAAGTGAGGTTGTTCCTCCATCTCCTGGGACAGCTCCCAGAATGCCTTGCCGCCCGAACCCCCGGCCTCATCGTTGTGGGCCATGTTTCTCTCTAAATAGAAACAAAGTTTGGTCAAAAAGTTGGTTATTGTCAAGGAACAAGATCATGGTCTCATCATTTAGGGTTTGTCGACACCGAGGCATCCTAAAATCTAAGCTTTTATCATTGAGGGTTTTTCGACGCCAAGGCACCCTAAAAGCCTAACTTTTCATCATTTCGGTTTTTATCGACACCGAGGCACCCTAAAAGCCATGCATTAGTCACAAGTACGCCGGGGCACTTGATCCTACTTAATTAACTACTAAGATACCCCGGCCCATGCATTAGTCACAAGTACCCCATATGTCCTATTTTTAGCAAAGTCATGCTAAAATTCACGGAAAATTTCAGCATGACCTTTGCTGAAAATAGGACATATGGAGTACCCGAATTTGCCGGAACGGAAGTTAATCGACATTCCGGCAAACTCAAGGGCCTCTCGGGGTACCTGCAAAATCATCACGACACGATGGTCGGAGACAAAACCCAGCAAACTAGCAAAATCATCACAAATTGTTTTCTGTTAAAGATGATCATCATCTTTACAAGTCTTTCTCAATGTGATCACAAGTAATTCAGAGGCATCACAAGTAATTCAGAGCATCACAAGGCATTAGTAGTTCAGTACATGAACAAGTTTTACAAACCCATATAAGAACAAGTGAATTCTAGTCCCATTGACACTCCTGGTTTTCTACAAACACCAAGTACTAGGGCACACAAAAGTTCTGAAATTTGTGTGCCTAACTGAATTAACTGAGCTGATTGACAGTAGTTTTGTTCACTGTTATGTTGGCCTAACTGGATGTTGGCTATCTTTTATAGTGTCTCTGTTACATGCCAGTTTGGTCATTGCTAACTCTTGATGTAACTGATATTTTGATTCCTGAACCCCCGATATGCTGTTGTGGTTAATCCTAAGAGAAGATTTTGAACAATGAGAAGTCCATGGATATGTTGTGTTTCTGACTTCCGTTGAGGATCATGGAAATTGGATATGTGAGTGGTCGGTGGACCAACTTTTCACTAAAAATAACAGAAGAGTCCTTTGTTTTCCACTAAAATTATCAGTGTCATCTGGTTTCATGGCAATATTTATCTAGCATGTTCCGTATTGATTTCATTGTATTTTCTGTTCCATCATATTTCAGTTAGTACTAAGGTTCTTTTTTTAGGGAACTCAGTTAGTACTCAGTTTACAGAAACGGTTCGATGTCTATCATATACAACCATTTTCCCTGTTATAAAAGACATGAAAGATCACAACAATATTGATCTGAAAAGAACAGAAAAAAAAGAGAAATAGTATGTATGCAGTGGTGATTCTACCTTGCTTTCTCAGCCGTGGGTGATGAAGTGCCTCTGTTCTGTTGTGTCTGCAGTGGTATGGAGATGAATGAATTGGTATTAGGTTCAAATATGATCGATGGATACTCTAACTGTCCCAGAAATATTGAGTTTACTTGATCAAAATTGGAGGTTAAGATAGCTTGAATTTTTCGCTGGGATTAGACTTACGTTTTATTCAAAAATTCCAGCTAACTCTCTCTCAAACAAAAGAAAAATGAATCTAATTAGTCTGTTGTAAATTTTCTGCTGCACTTGTGCACATAAGTTATTCATTTAACCGTCACAACCACAAATGCCAAATTTTCAACTCCTAGCAAGAAGAAAAGGAAGTTCACTTGGTTAAATGGAACCATGGTTCGCCTACCTTGAAATTGATGTACCAGGAGGCTAGGAGGATGCCTTTAGATGTTTGGTTTTGGTGAGCCACCAATAAAAGCTTGCTGATGGGATGCAAAGACTAAGGTAAAGAATTGTCAACTGTTTAAGTGAGGTAGAAGGTTATGCCTACTGTACTGCCAGCTTAAATATAATGCCTATTTCATCAAAAAGAAAAATGTAATGCCTAAGATCCACTATCCTGAACCATCTTAGAACAATTACTGCTGTCGATATTTTTTAGTTATGAAAGGCTATTATTGTACCCAACTTGTTTAATGCAGCAATGTGCGATGCTAGAACACCATTATCATCAGTGGTGAGATGTTATTCTCTACCAGTTGGTAGAAGATCGAACTCATAGGCAGAAACGTTGATGACCAAGAGAGCAATAAGACGGAATTGTTTCGATCAAGCGGTGTAAATACTGATCATGCACTCAATCAAACCTACTCAGTTCATCTTAAACTGGGAAATAAAGATAATCTTTTCATGCACCACATTTTACAATGAAGTCGTCAAAAACGCCTCTACAGAATACAACTAAGTACAAAGGTTACTACTCACCTTGTCAGCTTTGAGCTTTGGGGACCAACTGGAATAAGACCTGCAGAGAGCAAAAAGGTATTAGAGTCATCCGTAGCGAAGAGATGTTGCATGAAGTATAACATCTTGTATCTGCTGTATTGCTAGTTGCTACAAATGATCAAAAGAAGATAAAGTAAAATAGTAAACCAATGAGAGCAACAAAGGCAAGCAGGACTACCACCAATCTGAACATTACAACTTAGAGCCTAGATCTTGTCAAATGCACACCAAAATGCCCTTGTTATTCACACAACATGAAATAGGGCATGGACAAATCAAACTTTATGACAACAGATTGCATTCAACAAGTACTGTAGTGTATGAAAAAATGCAACATAAGCATAGATCATACACTATGTAACTAGCAGCCAATCAGACATATCCAGTGTTTGTTTATTGCATGCCCTGATGAAACAGAAATGAAGTCCTATCTGTTGGCAAGAACTAGACAAAGCAAACAATCCTACCCCAGATATTCAAGCATGTGCAACCTATTCTACATTCTCCGTTCCACACAAGCACAGAAATGGGGGAAACAGCAAGGTGCTTGCATACTCTGCGAAGATATGTTGTATTTAGTATAGCATCTTACATATGATGTATTTCTACAATTGATCACATTAAGATAAAATAAAGTAGTAAACCAATGAGACCAATAGTGGCAGTCAGGATTGGTGCCAATATGAACATTACAATTTAGAGCCTAGGTCTTGTCAGATGCACACCAAAATACCCTAGTTACTAGCATGGCATGAAATGGGATAGTGACAGGCCACAGTTTATGACAGCAGATTGCACTTCACAGGTTGGGTAGGGTGTGAAAATTGCAACATAAGCGGGTGGGGTTAGGGTTACCTCCTCGTAGAGAGGCAGGGGTCGAGGCGGCGTCGGGGCGGCGGGGCAGCGTCCGGGCGGCGGGGTCGGGGCGGCGTCCGGGGCGGCGTCCGGGCGGCGTCCGGGGCGGCGTCCGGGCGGCGGGGTCGGGGCGGCGTCCGGGCGGCGGGGTCGGGGCGGGGTCGAGGCGGCGTCGGCGCGGCGTCCGGGCGGCGTCCGGGCGGCGAGGAGAGGGCGAGGGAGGGAGAGGGCGAGGGAGGGAGAGGGCGAGGAGAGGGCGAGGGAGGGAGAGGGCGAGGGAGGGAGAGGGCGAGGGCGAGGGCGAGGGCGAGGGCAGCGGCGGCGGCGGCGGTGGATCGAGAGGGAGAGAACTGGCGAGGGGGATCGGGCGAAGGGGGATCGGGCGAAGGGGGGATCGGGCGAAGGGGGGCCACAATACTAATGGCGCACCTCACCGTGGTGCGCCATTAGCATGTCCATACTAATGGCGCACCTCACCGTGGTGCGCCATTAGTATTTTTTTTATTTCAGCTCGAGCCAAAAGGTTATGTAGTACCAGAACCCATCTATGTCAAGCCCACTCTACTAGCTCGACTGGTCAGCAGCCAGTTCTCACACCAGGAGGTCCTGGGTTCGACTCCCAGGCTCCACAAATTTTTTTTAGCATTTAAAAAGCTGTTTGATACTTATTTATGTTTAAATATGTTCAAACTTGTTTAAATAATAACAGTAATATTTTTTTATAAGACAGTAGCATTTAAAAAGCTGTTTGATACTAATTTTTTTATAAGACGGTGCGCGGGGTGCGGGGGGTCGGCGGCGGCGGTTGAGTAGGGGAATCGAGGGTGCGGGGGGTCGGCGGCGGCGGCCGGTGGACTGGGGGGGTGCTCGGCGGCGAGGGGGGCCGGATCTGGCGAGGTGGGATAGCGATCGAGATGGAGGGGGATCGAGAGGTCCTGGGTTCGACTCCCAGGCTCCACAAATTTTTTTTAGCATTTAAAAAGCTGTTTGATACTTATTTATGTTTAAATATGTTCAAACTTGTTTAAATAATAACAGTAATATTTTTTTATAAGACAGTAGCATTTAAAAAGCTGTTTGATACTAATTTTTTTATAAGACGGTGCGCGGGGTGCGGGGGGTCGGCGGCGGCGGTTGAGTAGGGGAATCGAGGGTGCGGGGGGTCGGCGGCGGCGGCCGGTGGACTGGGGGGTGCTCGGCGGCGAGGGGGGCCGGATCTGGCGAGGTGGGATAGCGATCGAGATGGAGGGGGATCGAGATCGAGTGTCCATGAAATTTAAAAATATTCATGATAGTTCAAAAAGTACCCATGAAATACAATCGAGAAATGAAGGCTACGATTTAAATACAATCGATCTTAGCTAGCTATCTGTTCACAATCTTCTTGCCCTTCTTTTTCGCAAATGGAGTTCTTCTGTGGAACGGACGTCCTTTAGGTAGGGTGGTCCTGCTTCTTCTTGTGGTGTATGCTGCTACTTCATCATCGTCGTCATGTTCGATCCTCGGGTCGCCGTACTTGTCGAAGTCTTGCTCATTGGCTACTCCATCCATTCCGATGATCTTCCTTTTGCCTCTCCTCACGACAACACGACTGGGCTTTGGCGGGTCGGTAATGAAGAAGCATTGGTCCACTTGGGAAGCCAGTACCCATGGCTCATTTTTCGCGGTGACGTTTGCGCCCGCGGTCTTGGATTTGGCTTCGGGTATAACCATGGTGGTGAAATACCGGTCTTCTTTTATGACGTTCTTGGCCCATCTGACACGGAACATCGGGACCTTCTCTCCAGCGTAGCTCAGCTCCCAGATCTCCTCGATCCTTCCGTAGTATCTGTCCTTGTCGTTACCGGTGTAGGATTCCATCGTTACCCCGGAGTTCTGATAACCATCGCTCTTCATGTCCTTGGCCTCGGTGTAGAATGTGTAGCCGTTGATATCGTACGCCTCATAGGTCATCAGGTTGTGCTCGGCGCCCTGTGACAAGGCGAATATGAGTTGTTCTTCCGCGGAAGAATCCTCATGTAAAGGGTACGACAGAAGCTTATGCTTGAACCAACGCGTGAAACATGAGTTGTGCTCTTTGAGTGTATCTCCGTCCGTCCTCTGTTGGCCTCGGTCATTGTACGTCTTTTTAATAAAGGTTTTGTGCTCTACCACCCAAGGATCGACCACGTCTATGTGTTGTAGCGCGACTAGGTTTGCTCTTTCAAAGTCGGCGAGTCGACCCTCGAAGTCGACATGCATTTCGCGGCGACCCTCACGGTGACCCCATCCAGCGAGCCTGCCGAGGTGCCTGTTGACGGGCAGACCAACGGGGTTCTCGATGCCTAGATAATTCGTGCAGTAGGAGATGCACTCTTCGGTCAGAAAGCCCCTGGCTATGCTTCCTTCTGGACGTGACATGTTGCGAACGTATCCTTTGATGACACCATTCATCCTTTCGAACGGCATCATGCTGTGCAGGAACGTCGGCCCGAGTTGGATGATATCCTCCACTATATGGACCAGCAGATGCACCATAACGTCGAAGAATGCGGGCGGGAAGTACATCTCAAGCTCGCATAGTATCACCACGATCTCTTCCTGTAGCCTTCTGAGTTGCCTCACGCCAATCGACTTCCGAGAGATGACGTCGAAGAAGTTGCATAGGCCAAATAGCGTTTCACGGACGTGCGCGTCCATGATCCCACGGATTGCAACTGGAAGTATCTGCGTCATCAGCACGTGACAGTCGTGAGACTTCATCCCGCTGAACTTCTGCTTCGCTGGGTCTAGGTATCTGCTTATCTTCCCCGCGTAACCGTAAGGAAGTTTTACTCCTAGGAGGCAGGTGAAAAACTGCTCGATCTCCTCCTGACTTAGAGTGAAGCACGCGGGAGGGTAGTCATTTCCGGTCTTCTTGGCCTTTTTGCCTTTGCGACGACTTTCTGTGTCCTGCTTCGCCTCATCATCATCATCATCATCATCATCATCATCATCATATATAGCGTGAAGCTCCTGCCTGATGCCCATTGATTTCAAGTCTGCCCTTGCTTTCGGCCCATCTTTGGTCCTCTCTGGCATGTTGAGCAGGGTACCAAGCAGACTCTCGCACACGTTCTTCGTGATATGCATGACATCAAGGCTGTGAGGCACACGGTGGATCTTCCAGTACGGCAAGTCCCAGAAAACAGACCTCGTTTTCCATACCTTCAGCAGCGGCTCTGGCGCCTTTCGCTTCTTTCCCGGCTCTGGCGCCTTTTGCTTCTTTCCCGGCAGTGGGCAGTCTTTCCAATTTTTCAACAGCTTGTCTACTTCCTCGCCGCTCCTCGTACACGGGCGTTTTCGGGGTTCGGTTTCACCATCGAACAGATCCTTGCGTTTCCTCCACGGGTCATCGTCGCGAAGCCACCTTCGATGTCCCATGAACACGGTTTTCGAAGACCCGGGATCTCTATCTAGCTGGCGATACGTTGTGTCATCCATGCACCTTACGCATCCAGAAAATCCGTGGACTACCTGCCCCGCAAGATATCCGTAACCGAGATAGTCGTGCACCGTCGTGAGCAGTGCGGCTCTCATAGGGAAATATTCTTTCTCTGCGGCGTCCCACGTATTGGCTGGCGTTTTCCACAGCGTGTCAAGCTCCTCTTTCAGCAGCCCCAGATACAGATTGATGTCGTTCCCTGGTTGTTTCGGCCCTTCAATTAGCATACTCATGTGAATGTACTTCCTCTTCATGCACAACCAGGGGGGAAGGTTGTACATCCACACAAACACAGGCCAGGTGCTATGTGTGCTTCTCTGGCTGCCAAACGGATTGACTCCATCGGTGCTCGCGCCCAGCACGATGTTCCTTGGATCGTTCCCAAATTCTGGGTATTCGAAGTTCAATGCTTGCCACTGGCTCGCATCCTTAGGGTGACTCAGCATCTTGTCTTTTTTATCTATCTCCGGATCATTTGCGTCATCTTCTCGCTTCTTCTCCTCCCTATCCGCGTGCCAACGCAGGAGCTTTGCTACCTTAGGATCCGCGAAATACCGCTGCAGACGAGGAGTGATCGGAAAGTACCACACCACTTTTCGAGGAGCTTTCTTCCTCTTCTTGTATCGAGTGACACCGCACACCGGACATATTGTAGACTCCGCGTGCTCGTCCCGATAAATGATGCAATTGTTCATGCACACATGGTATTTCACGTGCGGTAAATCCAGAGGACACACGATTTTCTTCGCCTCCTCCAAACTGGTCGGGCACTTGTTCCCCTTGGGAAGACGTTCGTGCCAGAATGACATGTTCTCGTCGAAGCATGCGTCGGTCATTTTGTGTTTTACCTTCATCTCCAGGGCCATGAGCGTTACTTTCAGGCGGGTATCCTCGGGCCTGCATCCTTCATACAATGGAGTAACCGCGTCTAACTCAAGTTGATCCATCTTGGCTTTCTCTCGGGCGGCAGCTCTTGCGTTATCCGTCTGCTTGAGAAGCAGCTCTTGAATATGAGGGTCCTGCACCCAGCCCATCGATGGTCCAGCGTCGTCTGCTCCGCCGGCATCATCATCTTCATGATCATGCCCGTCGCCTGCTCCGGCATCTTCCTCATCATCATGTCCTGCATCTTCTACATGATGACTGTGTACAGCATCACAGTCGTGATCATCTCCTGGGGATTCTTCGTCTTCTCGCCCGCCCGAGCCGCGGTGGTTGTCTTGCTGCCCTTCCTCATTTCTTGCCCGGCCCGCATGGACGACTTCGTAGTCATCTTCATCACCTTGCCACCGATAGCCATCCATGAAACCACGCAACAGCAGGTGGTCCCGCACCTGCCCGGAATCCGGGTCCGCAATAAGGCTCTTCAGCTTGCATCTTCGACACGGACATCTTATCTCCGTCTCGTTCTTTTGAAGCATCTCGGCCTTCGCGGACCTCAAAAACCTATTCACGATGCCTTCGGTCATCGTGCGGACCATGGTCGCCTGCGGGGTAGAGCAAAACGATATTTTAGAACCAAACAAAAATTTGGCATGACTTTCCCTAAAAATAGGACCAAAAAGAATGCTTAATGCCAAAATTCTCGCCGAAACGGAAATGAATCAACATTCCGGCAAAATATTGGCAACTATCGCATATCAAATACCGGTACACCTCCAAACACAAACACATATGCAACACCACAAACATATGCAACACCACGAACATACATAGATCTAGCTAGGCCGTAAAAAGTGCATGTGCACATTGTTGTAAGGAGAACAACCTAAATATAGCTTCCCCCCTTACTTACCTATTAAAACAAGGTAATTTAACCACTTAATTTGAATGAATCTATGGTGGAAATGAGGTGAAAAAGAGGAGGCACCCGAGACAAGGAGGAGGTGGAGAGAATGAAGTGGGGAGAAAGTGAGTGTGTGGGTAGGAGAGGCTGTCCCAAATATCTTGTTGCTGCCCACTTACTAATGGCGCACCTCTTGCATGGTGCGCCATTAGTAGTTACAACTACTAATGGCGCACTTAAGCAGGATGCGCCATTAGTATGTTTGGATAGGCGCACTAGTTCAAAAAAAAATTCTATACTAATGGCGCACCCACTGCCTGGTGCGCCATTAGTAGTTACAACTACTAATGGCGCACTTGGGCAGGATGCGCCATTAGTATGTTTGGATAGGCGCACTAGTTCAAAAAAAAATTCTATACTAATGGCGCACCTGCTGCCTGGTGCGCCATTAGTAGTTACAACTACTAATGGCGCACATTGCCCGGATGCGCCATTAGTATGTTTGGACAGGCGCACTAGTTAAAAAAAATTGATACTAATGGCGCACCCTTAGCATGGTGCGCCATTAGTAGTTTAAACTCTAATGGCGCATCAGATTGTGGTGCGCCATTAGTATATACTAATGGCGCACCATCTTTCTGGTGCGCCATTAGTGTCAATCCCATCTATAGCCCTTTTCCTAGTAGTGACCCCTTTAACACGTCGGGTTGCAAGGATTTGTTATCTGTGTGCAGGGGATGTTTATGTTGCGTTGCTTGGTTCTCCTACTGGTTCGATAACCTTGGTTTCATATCTGAGGGAAATACCTACCGCCGATGTGCTGCATCATCCCTTCCTCTTTGGGGGAAATACCAATGTAGCTTCAAGCGACGTCAGTACACTACGAGTTGTGAGCCACCGTGTGGGTTGGCCGTTTTGTTAGGCAGGCCGGTGCCACATCAGAGTCGTGAATTTTTTATTTAAAACATTACACAACCCTTTCATACATACATGTTTTGGCCACATGAAGTCGATGGTTGTCCTACACGACACTCAATACTTGCGTGTGACGCTTTCTGTGGGCCCACGAGGTCGTCGTCCATCACTTTGATGAACAACCGGCAGTGAGGTTAATTTGACCAGCAAGATAGATTTTTTTTGTTTCTGTTATGGTGGTATATAGTACGCGTCGAAGAGGTAGGAGGGGACTAGCATATATACTATACGTATGCGTCCGTTAACAAGTACACCTCACTCGGTGTCAGGACTTTTCGGTTTCCGAGGCACGTGCCACATCAAAAATGTGAAATTGGCTATTCAAACATCACACAACACCTCTTTGGGCCACATGCATGCACACGGTGGTTATCCTAGCTAGGACACTCACGTGTGACGCTTCCATCCCTGGGCCCATGAGGCCATCGTCGATGCATGCATGCATCACTTTGACCTACATCGGGAGAGGTTAATTAATTTCACCATCGATGAGGATTCTTTTGGGTTGTACATATTAAAGTAGGAGCATATAGTATGCCTCGAAGAGGAGGGAAGGGGACCATCATATGTAGTATGCTTAATGAACCTCGCTCTGTGTGGGTGCATGGTTTATGGTTGTTGAGGCATGTGGGACATCAAAGTTGTGCATTTTGGGTATTCAACATATATATGTTTGGGCCACATGCAAAGCGATGGTGGTTGTCCTCTCGCACCCAAAGCGGTTATCAGCGGTATCGATGCTTTCCATCTGTGGGCCCGCTTGGTCCATCACTACTTTTTGCCTGACAACGAGAGAGGTTAATTTGACTTAGGAGGGGGATTTTTTGCTTGTAATACAGTATATATATATTGGTCATGCTCTGGGATGATATTCATGACATAGTTTGAGCACACACACATGCATGTGTACACATGTATCCCTCCCATCAAGTCGAAGTGGCTAGTACAATGACACGTCATGAACCGATCTTGCTCTGTGTGGGGAGCGTATGATTTTCGACGCACGTGCCACATCAATGTTGTGAAATGCTTTTCAAACATGCATGCACGCATCACCTCCATACATATGCATGTAGTGGTTGCCTTCGAACGGTACACTCCCTCGCGTGGTTATCGGCGACAAGCCTATGGACATCCATGATCACCTTGACTGACAACAAGATAGGTTACCATGGCGGATTCTTCATTTGGTTTGTGTTATCGTAGTATACGTCATGGTGAGATTCAGACCTAATTAAGTTTGAGCGCATATACTATGCACGCATGCATGCATGAATCCCCATCATTGGCTTGAAGTGTGGTGTAACATACATATGCATCGTCAACCTAACCCTCACTCAGTGTGGGGATTTCTAGTTCAAAATCATGGTGCCACATCAAAGTTGTTCCATTGTGTACTCAAAAACACACCTCTCCATACATATGATTGGGACACACGCATGCAGTGGTTGTCTTCGGGGACTAGCTACTTGCGTGATTATTGGTGAGCTAGCCCATCTCCGGGGTCGCATGGACGGCCATCACTTTGACCAACAACAAGAGAGAGGTTGTACGACGAAGGTGGATTTTTCTTGGTCCGTTTTATGATCCATCTTGTGAGATATGCCTCACTGGCCCGCCGACTGAAAGTGTGGGGGGGCTGCTACTTCGCACTTTGCTAGGTGAACCTAGGTTGGGGGGTATGCATTCATAACTTAGAATTCCCTTCATGCCGACACGAGGGGGGCTGCTAGCTAGCTACTTCACACTCTACTAGGTGAAACTCGTTGGGGGGGAGGGGCATGCATTCATAGTTTAGGATTCACTTTGTGCCGACACGAGGGAGGGGAGCTGCTAGCTACTTCGCATTTTGATAGGTGAACATCGGTTGGGGGGGAGGGAGCATGCATTCATAGCTTAGGATTCCCTTCATGCTGACACAAGGGGGGTGGGGGCAAGCAATACTGTGCGCTTTGCGAGATAGGTGCCACATCGAAGTTGCATTTGGTATTTGAAAATCAAACCACCATTTTAATACATCAATTTGGTCCGCATGCAAGTATGTTCGTGTTCTGACCCTCTCCCACGTCATTTTTGTCAAATTTATGAATATTAGACAAGTCAGATGACACAACAGAGACGGTTCACTCAAACTAACCATGTGCATTGGGCTCCACGAGGCTTCCCCTCTCATAAATATCTACCCGCCTGCAGCTTTTTTCTGTTTGATAACACACGATTATTGTGGTTCGACCGTGTGTGATTTTTCTTGTTCCCAATCCCGCCTGCATCCCTCAAAAATGTCTGCCCGCCTCGAGGGTTTTTCTCTTTCATAACACACGGTTGTTATTTCCAGACCGTGTGCGATGCACCATCATCAAAAATTTCAATAGCCCCGGCATTTCACTCCCGCGTTTGACTCCCACGTAGTAAAATTTTCAGTACCCGCGTCATTTCCTCGAACACACACCCCGCCCCCTCCACACACACACACACACACACCAAAACCTCCTCAGGCGTGTGCGCACACACACCCCCTCCCTTGCTCAAAACCCTAGCAAGGTCCCCCCGCCATCGGAAGGCCTCCATTGTCAACATCTGCCGGTTTGCCCATGCATCGTACCCACCGATCTCCATACCGAGGCCGCCCTGAGTTTGTTAGATGATGCCTACCAAACAACCCCTTTACCACATATCCACATCCCCATCCCCATCCCCCACTCCAGAGCGTCGCAGCCTAAGCCCGGCTACGCTTTCCGTGGAGCTCGAGGAGCAACTGGCCCAAAAGAGGTGTATCACGGTCTCTTCGCCCGACGTCACCGAGGAAGCTGACGACCATTACTGTCGGCAGGCACTCAAGCAACAGGCTAGAGTATGCGGGCATGTCTCCGCCGCCGGCTACGACATTGAGGTCATCGACAGCGATGTCCTGAGGCGGGCTATGTCATAGGTTAAGTGGCCCACCCCCAACCCCTCGGGTTCAACCGTCGTCGATCTCATCCATGGCCCCGCTGCTGATCTCCTCTGGCTCACTGTCAACAATTTGCCATCCTACATCGCCATCGAGCCCCTTTTGTCATTTCTTAAGGACACGTTCAGCGATGCTGGCTTGGGATCCACAGCTTCCAAGTCAGACCTCATCGACGACGACCACGAGGAGGGAACCCTTTCCGGCTCTTCCAATGGGAAAGAGCCCATATGCTCTTCCAAGGGGAAAGCGCCCGTCTGCGACATCAGGTAGGGCACCCGACAGCCGTGCTCTTTCAAGGGGAAGAAGCCCATCTGCGACAACATGGAGCGCATCCAGGGTCCGTGCTCTTCACACGGAACGAGCCCATCCATGACAAGTGAGGAAACCCATGATTTGTTTTGTCGTGCCTCTTCACAGGGGGAAACCCATGATTTGTTTTGTCGAGTCCCTTTTGTAGTGTAGTGAGAATATGTCTAGTTTTGATTCCTATATCTGGTTGTTTGCAGTATGCCTTGTTTATTTCAGTTGTTCACAATGTGATGCTCTATATGTGCAATTATTTACTATGTAGTACATTTCATCAATCCAGATTTAAACATACTGATAGGAATGCATATATTTGCTTGTTGTTAAACCTGTTATAGCTAGCATATGCCTCTTTTAAAGTTTTTTGATTGTTCAGTTGTTTGTAGTTAGCATATGTCCAGTTTCAAATGCTATCTTTGGTTGTTCGTAGTATGCCTTATTTATTCCAGTTATTCACAACGTGATGTTCTATTTGTGCAACTATGAACTGTGCAGTTCAATTTCATCAGTACCAGTTTCAACAATACCACTATGAATGACTACATTTGGTTACTACATCTTGTAGTTAACACACCTTTCCATTTTTATTTAACAATAACCAGTGTACTTAGACCGGCACGATACCAGTTTGAATGACTATGTTTGCTTGTTGTTAAATGTTAGGCCTGATGCAGTTAACACACCTTTCCACTTGTTTTGCTTTACTAGCGTGCTTAAACCTGCACATTGAAGCTACCTTTTGGAGATTATTTTGTCTGCCGTGGATAATTTTGGTTGATGTTTAGCCTGTTGTGCTTAACATGCTTCTCGATGTACCTACGCAGGACAATTTTGGGAGCGATTGCTGTTTTCCATCGAGGTTAGTTGCATCCCATGGCTTATATATGCTCACTGTTCAAGATATCGGTAGCTGGTACCATATAGGCCGAGGGTTGTGTAGCGACCCGACCCGAATGGATCAAGTCTCTGTGCTTAAGTGCCATCCCTGGATCGGTATGCTAACACACACAGTACTCGAGGATTTATAACAGAGGTAAATCACATGTATAAGTAACGTAAATACTATTACCTCAATCCAAATAGCGGAAGTAACAAGGTTGTGGATTCCCATCAACACCAACGGCAAAGTTGAGTGTAGAAATAGTAACCCTAACGTATCACCTACTCGTTGTAAGATTCCTGCAACATGAGACGTTGCAGCCACAAAGGGTCAGTACATTGAATGTACTGGCAAACTCACACCATAGAGAATGATGAATAAAGGCTATCACTACATGCATATTTGGCTGGTGGAAAAGCTCTATGGTTATAACGTTTTTGCGAAAAGCCAATTTTTTCCTACTGCAAAGGAATAAATTGTAATTAACTATCATGGTGGTTGTTGAACATTGAGAATGGTTGACAGCATCCTCAATCCCAATTAATTAACATCATTAAACCCAACAATATTCATTTAAAGTAACGTGATGAGATTCACATGATAATCCAGGTACTAGATAGTCAAGTTGTCCATAACCGGGGACACGGCTAATCATGATTAGTTTATACACTCTGCAGAGGTTTGCACACTTTTCCCCACAAGACTCGATCGCCTCCGTTTGGTTTCTCGCACTACATGGTGTTTGAGAAGACGGATGACCGAGACATAGTCTTTCAGAAGCGCTAGCACCTTACGATGGATACACCGTTACACCTACTTTCCCCTACATCTGCTAGTCTACCCTGTAAGAGTTTGCATGACTTAATCAACTATGCTAGAGCCCATAATAGCTTGTGGCTGCACACGGAAGCTTCTAGGATGAAAAATCTCATGATCCCTTTGAGCCTGGGTGGCGGTCCAAAAAAAACAGGCAATCCTGGTCTACCCAGGTGCCTAGACAGGCAATCCTGGAATACCCAGGTACCTCAATCCACCTAGATGTGTGTTTAAGTTGCCACCTTAAGTAAACCATTAATTAACAATCTCACATCTGTCATGAATACTCTCAAAACCCAATCCACGTCTAGGAGCATAGCATGGCACTATAAGCATAACGTAATAGCAACTCCCAAGGTTTGAATGCAGGGCAATAGGTTCCTACCTCATCAACTACTTCCCAATACCCACATGTTATCAATCCTACTCATGCAATGTTGGAGGGTGAAACTAATTGTCGGTGTCAAAACCGGCGGATCTCGGGTAGGGGGTCCCGAACTGTGCGTCTAGGCCGGATGGTAACAGGAGATGAGGGACATGAAGTTTTACCCAGGTTTGGGCCCTCTCGATGGAGATAAAACCCTACGTCCTGCTTGATTAATATTGATGATATGGGTAGTACAAGAGTAGATCTACCACGAGATCGAGGAGGCTAAACCCTAGAAGCTAGCCTATGGTATGATTGTTGATGTGTATGTTGTCCTACGGACTAAAACCCTCCGGTTTATATAGACACCGGATAGGGTTAGGGTTACATAGAGTCGGTTACAATAGTAGGAGATCTTCATATCCATATCGCCAAGCTTGCCTTCCACGCCAAGGAAAGTCCCTCCTGGACACGGGACGAAGTCTTCAATCTTGTATCTTCATAGTCCAGGAGTCCGGCTGAAGGTATAGTCCGGCCATCCGAACACCCCCTAATCCAGGACTCCCTCAGTAGCCCCTGAACCAGGCTTCAATGACGACGAGTCCGGCGCGCAGATTGTCTTCGGCATTGCAAGGAGGGTTCCTCCTCCAAGTACCTCATTGAAGATTCTGAACACAAAGATAGTGTCCGGCTCTGCAAAATAAGTTTCCACATATTGCCATAGAGAGAATAATATTTACACCAATCTAATCTGCTGACGTATTCCGTAGCGTGACACACCGCGACCAAGCCTTTATTCGAGTCGTTTCATTATCCCACCTCAGCGCGTTATGCGAGGAGATTTCCTTGGCACGTCTTGTTAAAGCAGAGATCGTGTCCCCCTTATTCCGGGATTCTCATCAATACGGGCTTGGGTAACCCAACCGCTTCTAGGACTCCTAGATTGTAGGCAAGTCCAAACGGACACGGAGAGGACGCTTGATATTCACCCTCTTTATAAAGGGGACAAGGCTTTTATTTTTCCCTCCCGTGCTCAATCGAATCCTTCCCCCACCTCAAGCTCAAACGCCCGAAGTTCAGGTCAGGCGCCCCGAACCTTCAGTCATGTCCGGATCTAGCCTTCAAGGCCGATGGATGCCTTCCACCATCACGGAAGAAGACATCAAGAAGTTGAGGGAGGCCAGATATCTGACTGCCGAGATTTTGCATCGGCTGCCTCCCCGAGGGCAGGCTGTCCCCACCCCCGAATCTAACAAGAACGTTATGTTCGTTTCTCACTTCCTCCGAGGCCTAGGCCTTGCCCTGGATCCTTTCGTCAGGGGTTTGATGTTTTACTACGGGCTAGATTTTCATGATCTAGCTCCGGACTCCTTTCTTCATATCACGACATTTATTATCGTGTGTGAGGCCTTCCTCCAGGTTACCCCTCACTTTGGCCTATGGCTCAAGACCTTTGAAGTGAAGCCGAAGTTGGTCGAGGGGGAGCATGCAGCGTGTGGAGGTGCCTCAATACGCAAGATGATGGGAGCTCTGTGGCCCAAAGGTTCCATCCCAGAGGTGTCTGAATTGTGGCAACAGGAGTGGTTCTACATCATGGCTCCTAGGAGTGCCAAGTGGGCGGCCCCCCTGTTTTCCGCTCGGGCCCCCCACCACAACTGATGTCATAGATCAGCAGAGGTCTGAGCTGGGGGCCAGCCAAGGACGTGCCTATACTGCAAGGCCGCATTCGAGATCTCTTCAATGGAGATTTTAGTTTGGTTGCGGTGATACAGGTTATGCTGGTTTGTCAAGTCCAACCTTGCAAATGCCGGCCTCTTCGTCTGTGGGAGTTCAATCCCAAGGGACCGCGTGCCATTCAAAATTTTCTCGGCCTGGCGCATGAGGAGATGTACAAATCATTCTTCGGAAGTCAGACGGAGTGTCCGGAAATCACTAAGGGCGTGGGCCTGAGTAGCAACCGCACCGCCGAACAGGTAAGGCATCTTCCGGCCGAACATACTTTCTCTACTTCATTACAAAGTTATCTCTGAGAGTTCTCTTTTTGACCAGGACTGGCTAACAAAGGCGAAGTTGATTCGGTGTTCGGCCCCCCTCCCTGAGGGTTTGGAAAATCCGGTATTGGAAAAGATGCTCCAGACCGCACCTTGCCCGGAGCCCTTGAAGGAAGATACTATGGAGGATAATGCCGGCGGATGCGGGCCCCCAATGCTGCCCATTCTAGCCGAGGGAGCGAGCATCTCCATGAGGGAAGGCAACCAGAAGAGGAAAAGGACTGCGCCCGGGGATTCGGAAGCCGAAGCTTCCAAATGGGAGAAGAAGTCTCCCACAGAGGGTCCCACCTTGGGGGCGTTGTTGCCGCATGAAGTCCGCGGGGGGATCAATCCTCCCACGAGTCGTAAGTCACCCGAAATACCTTTGATAGTACAGATATGCCATCTTTTTCTTCTGAGAAGATAACCACCGCATATATTTTTGCAGTTCGGGCCTTAGCCCCTCTCAAATGAGCTCATCTTCGGGGGATCTTCTTCCAGAGATGATGGAGAGCAAAACGCCTCCTCCGGACTCCTCCGCTCCGGAAGAGGGCGACCCTGAAGTGTCGTCGCGGAGGGCCTCTCCGAGTCCGGTGAGGCCAGAAGATAATCCCGTTGACCCCCGAAGCTCCCAATGTCCGGCTCCCGAAGAGAGCAGACAAAAGAGTCCGGCACCGTCTAGTGTGCGATCGGATGTTCTAAGGGAGTTGGTGGGGCGAGCGGCCATCTCAGATGAACACCGTGTGCTAATGAATACGGTGATGGAGAGAATATCGTCCACCGAAAGCAGATTGCATGAAGCTTTTATGAGTCTACTGACAGGCTTTGAGGTATGTAAAAGAATGTATGATAGTCCTGCACATGCTAGGTGTGCCCTGTGTAGATAGTAGCCCCTGAGACTCTGGTTGTCGTCGGAAACAGCGACGAATAGAGGATCATATTCCTAGGTAATAACCATACTGCCTCTATGTGCAGGTGATGGAAGCTCCGGTGGCTAGCCGGACTAGCGAGTTTGCCCATTTAGAACGGCAGTTGGATGCAGCAGACGCCGACATCGAGCTTGTTAACAAAAGGCTTGACGAGGCACAGGGTAAGTGTCAATATCTGGTAAACGCCACATAGGAAGAGCAGCATGATGCCAGTATCTTAAATATGTTGTGACTGCAGATGGAGCTGCCACTGTTGAAGCCTTGCGGGCAGAACTTGCCTGAGCCAAGGAACAAGCAAGGATAGGTAATGCGGCTGCTGTGAAGGCGGCCGAAGAGTTGCAAGCTGAGAAGGCCGCGCATGGCGAGACCCGAGACAAGATGGCCAAGATGGCTGTGGAATTAAAAGCCGCCGCCGACCGTTGCCGGGTTCTCGAAAAGGAAAACCAAGCGAAGGCATCGGACCTTGAGAAGGCTGCTGCGACGAAAAATGATCTCCGCTCTGCTATGAGGGCAAAGAAGGAGGAGCTGCGGGAAGCCGGGGATATTGTAGCTGGGAAATCCTTTATGTTGTGGAGGAAATTCGGAGATCCACGGTATGCCCCTCTGGATCTGTTGTGGAGTTCGGAGGATGTGGATATGGATTGGCGGCGAGCGCTACCGATGCGGCCAAGTACTTCCAGGGTCAGACAGACTGTGGAGTAGACCAGCTGTTTTGGAGACAATTCCATTCTCCCGAGTGTCCACTTTCATTGACTGACCAATTAGCCGAATGGGCCGAACTAAACAGATTGTCCGGACTCTCTATGAGGTCTGTTGTGGATCAGCTGTGGCCGGGAAGGTCAAAACCGAATAGCTATTTTAGCTTGGTGCAGCAGTTCCTTGACGTGGTGCCGCGCATTAATGCGATGAAGAGGTCGGCATGCATAGAGGGCGCACGGATGGCCTTTGCCCGTGTTAAGGCATACTGGGCAGAGATGGATGCTACCAATGTTGCAGCGCGGGATTCGGCTATAGGTCGAAAGGCTGCTGAGCACTATTTTGAAGAAGTTCTTTAGGGTGCCCATTTGATAGAGACCCAGTGCTCAAAAAATATTATGTTTGAGTGATATGTAATCTCATTGTAAGCGAAATGCTTTTATAAATTTTTATAAGGCTATTTTTATACTTTTGCCTGAAAGTAATATGATGCCTCCTGGGCGGCCGTTTATGTATACATGTGTATAACCTGAAAGATTGCAGTCGTTGGCTTCAGCCCCCACGCATATAATGCGGAGGTGGCCGCAAAAACACGCGTTCACACTTAACCCAATGTCTTGGTCCTATTAAGGAGGTGATAGCGGAGCGAGCGAGGCAACCGGACTATAATGCTTTAGCACTTTCACTTAGCCATAGGAGTTTGACAGTGGGGCTACTAGATAGCCCCTGGTGGCTCCGCACTCTCCCGGTTCCGGGGTGCGTACATGCCTGGCCGGAAAACGGCCCTTCGTTAAGGCGGAGGAATTCTAACATTCCCACAGGTCATCGAGTGGTTGACCAGTCTCACGCTATATCATGACAGTCAGTTTTCGGCTTTCTCTACTGAGGTGCTCGTCCGGATGAACCAGGGCACAATCGCAGTAGTTCTCCTGGTGCTACCTTAGCCGGTAAAGCGGAACGTAAGGCACCAAAACACAGGAGCCGGGCAAACCCAACATTTGACCAAAGAAAATGATTCGGAGCTGATGCATATAGGGCCAAACTCGCGATGTCGAACACTCCCTAAGGTATTCGGTCTTTGTGGTATAAACCGGGCCTAAGTAATGGCCTTTGTAAGAAGCCCCTTGTGTCCAGGTACGTGCATTGTTCTGGCGTGGCCACATGCCAAGACGTCAGCATCCTTCTCAACGGTGGATATGTATCAACAAGAGAAAGTAAAAAAGGTTTACACATGGTCTTAATCTAAAAAGAATCCTTGGAGCGGGTCCCTGCTGCACGTATGCGCCTATGTCTCCATTGTGCCATATCCTGGACGGGTGTAGCACGATGATCGTCTGTAAAAAAGAGGAAGTTAAGTGAAAAAGTTGTTGTGCAAAAAGGATAGTTTTTAAAGAAACCATGTGTGATTCAAGATGATAAGAAATTGCCACTTGTCTGCGCGCGTTGAGCCCCTTGTATTGACAAATAGGGGTGTGACCACTTATTTCCATATAAATAGCGGCGCCGTACTTGATTAGTTGTATCTGAGGTCTTGATGACCTATTGGATGCTTTCGTTTGTCCGAGCGCCTTTAGTGTGCGGCGGCCAAGGCAGCCTCACTCTCTTCGGCGCGCAGAGATCGCTTGATATTTCCGTGCACTGTAATGATGCCCCGTGGACCGGGCATCTTGAGTGTGAGGGAGGCGTAGTGCGGTATGGCATTAAAGCGAGCGAAAACTTCGCGTCCGAGCAGTGCTTGATAGCCACTTTGAAATGGAGCGATGTGGAAAGTTAAATGCTCGCGGCGGAAGTTATCGGGGGAGCCGAATATAACTTGTAGTGAGAGGGAGCCCGTACAACGAGCCCCTGGGCCCGGCGTTACTCCTTTAAATGTAGTATTGCTATGGAGAATTTGTGTTGGGTCTAACCCGATCCGGCGAGTTATATCCTGATATATTAGGTTTAGGCTACTGCCGCCGTCCATCAAGACCCTTGTGAAGTGATATCCGCCAATTACTGGGTCTAATACCAGGGCAGCACATCCTGCGTGTCGGATACTTGTTGAGTAATCGCGATGGTCGAAAGTGATCGGTTGAGATGACCAGTGGCAAGACTTTGTAGTGATAGGCACTTGGGTATACTTTCCTGGGAGTGCCGTATTGTGTTTTCCCTTGATTATGTGTAACACGTTTACTTTTTTGACTTCTGGTGGAAATTTCTTTTGTTCCGTCGTGTCTTGCTTGGGAGGCTCGTCCTCGTCTTCACTTGGTGTATCCCCCCCCCCTATGTAAGGCGTTGAGCTTGCCGGACTGCTTGAAGACCCAACATTCTCTGTGGGTATGATTAGCAGGTTTACCAGGGGTACTATGGATCTGACATACTTGGTCCAGAATTTTGTTGAGGCTGGACAGTTCGTCCCTGGTGCCTTTAGGCGGCTTTTGACCTGGCCGAGAGCTTTTGAATCCGGCATTTACTGTCGTGCCCTTCGTGTTGTCTTCTTTATTCCGGCGTTTGTTATTGCTGTTGCGCCGTGATTTCCCATTTCCATCTCTAATTTTTGATGTACTGGGGTCGCTAGTGCTGCATCTGGCTAGCCAGCTGTCCCCCCCCCCCCGCGCAAAAGCGGGTCATGAGGTTTGTTAATGCGGCCATCGTTCTCGGCTTATTTTGGCCGAGGTGTCTGGCGAGCCATTCGTCACGGACACTATGCTTGAAAGCTGCTAAGGCTTCGGCGTCCAGACAGTCGACAATCTGGTTCTTTTTAGTAAGAAACATGTTCCAAAGCTTTCGGGCTGACTCTCCGGGCTGTTGAGTTATATGACTCAAATCGTTCGCATCCGGAGCTCGGACATATATCCCTTGAAAATTTGCCCGAAAAGCGTCTTCGAGCTCTTCCCAACTTCCAATGGAGCTTTCGGGGAGGCCTTTGAGCCAGTGACGAGCTGGCCCTTTGAGCTTGAGGGGTAGGTACTTGATGGCGTGGAGATCATCTCCTCGAGCCATATGGATATGAAGGATGTAGTCCTCAATCCAGACCCCACGGTCTGTTGTTCCGTCGTATGCTTCTATGTTTACGGGCTTGAATCCCTCTGGAAATTCGTGGTCCAGCACCTCATCGGTGAAACATAGGGGGTGTGCGGCACCCCTGTAGCTGGGTGTAGCGCGTTTTTCGGATGTTTGTTGTGTTGCATTGCATGCTGGGGCGCGCTTGCGTGGTCCATAGATGGATCTGGTTGCACTGTCCTTTGGGTGCGAGCCCTCGCATGGGTCGTGTCTTGTATTGTGAGCGGCGTTGTATGCCGCCCTGTGTTGGTAGAGGGGTCGTCTATCCGACTAGGTGGCTGCTTTGATATTTGGTTGTGGGGGTTCTGAGGCCTCCTCATCGAATTCGGGTAGCAGCTTCCACTTTGGGTAGCTTTTGGAAGGGCGATTGTCGATGTACCTTGCTGCAGTGCTGAGTATTTTACTCCATCTGAATTGGAGTGTGTCTTGCGTGGCCTTGAGCCTTTGTTTCTGCTTTTTCAGGCTCCTCGTGGTGGCAACAAGCCTTTTACGGGAAATCTGTTGCTCCAGGTGTCTGTCCGGTGTTATGTCATCCGGACCATCATCCTTGATAGGATTTGTTTGTTCGGTTTGATTATCCGAATTGCCATTGTCCGGCAGCGATTCGCCCTGCTCCAGTGCTGGGTCTGCGTGATCGCTATTTCTGTCGAGGCGGGATTTGGGGTGGCGCTTGCATCGCTGCTTTGACTGCTTTTCAAGGGAACAAGCCTTCGTTGCGTCCTTCCGCTCCTCGTCGTCATCTTTTGGTGCGTCCACCATGTATACGTCATATGACGAGGTGGCATTCCAGGGCCCAATAAGCGCTGGTTCTTCATCATCTCCATCATCGGCGTCCATACCATCGATATCTTCGGAGTCAAAGTCGGGCATGTCGGTTAAGTTGTCGACAGTGGCTACAAAGTGGGTGGTGGGTGGGTTTTGAATTTCTTCATCGTCCGTACCCCAACCTTGCTGACCGTAGTCCGGCCAGGGCTCTCCTGATAAAGAGAGAGACTTTAGTGACTTCAGGATATCGCCGAAAGGTGAGTGCTGAAAGATGTCCGTGGCAGTGAACTCCATGATCGGCGCCCAATCGGATTCGATCGGCAGGGGCGTGGAGGGTTCGGAGTCCGGCTCCTTGGAGTCACGAGTCTCGCAGAGTACGGGGCTGGTGCTTGGCTCAATCACCGTTGGGGTTGCAGCCCCTGAGGTGGCGTCCAACCGCCCATCCTCGATCGGCGCAGTTGGCTCCGAATTAAGAGTTGGAGCCGATGCGGGTGCGGCCTCCAGGGCACTGTTCGGTGGCAGAGCTAAATCACGCTTGCCGAGGATATACCCCGCGGTGTAAACCGGCCGGAAGTATAACCCGGCCGGACTAGGCGTTTCATTGGTAAACCGCCAGAGGATTGGCGATTTACGTGTCTGGCGGTTCACTGGTATGACGATTCATGAGCCTGAAGACTCATTGGTGACCCGGCTGGACTTGGCGGTTTACTTGAGACCCGGTTTACACTTGGCGATTCACTAGCGACCTGCCCTGACCTGGCGGTTTACAAGCAACCCGCCGGAACATTGTGACACACTTGTGACCCGGCGGACGGGTCAGATGAATGACAAGGCCCAAGGCCCAGAAGGCCAGTTTATGTTAATGGTGGGCCGGTTTAATAGGAAGGGCATGAGGAACATTTATCTTACAAGGAGTTAAGACCTGGACTTGTATCCGGTTTGTATTAGAGATAGACTAGTCCTAATCCTAATAGGACTCTACATGTAACCCTCCCCTCCAACATATATAAGGAGGGGCAGGGCTCCCCAAAAGGGAGAAGGGAGACAAGTTCCACAAGTTGGACAAGTTAGGTTTAGACAATAGCTCTCGAGATAGAGCACTCTTGTAACCGTGATCATCATCATCAATATCAATGAAGCAGGATGTAGGCTTTTACCTCCACCATGAGGGGCCGAACCTGGGTAAAACATCGCGTCTCTCATCCCGCTCAACCCCTCTCAAGCTACCACATGGATGCGTTGGCCTCGCGACTAAGTCCTGACACTAAGGACATCTGCCGTGACAATTCCACGATAGTTGGCGCCCACTGTGAGGCTCGCGCACGGTGGTGTTGAGTTCTTGGAGGGATCCCTTCCAGGGATCGAGAAGTTCGTGATTTGTCGGATGAAGAAGAGTCAGGTTGAAAAGATCTACGTCAACTTCAAAATTTAAAATCTGTGTGCACCGTCGCATGCAAGCAGGTGATCCGTCGTGGCCGGATCACCTTTTTCCTTCATCGCTACGAGATAACCAAGTGAAAAGGCGGTTTTCATCTGCACGTATCGAAGTCATCAAAATACAGTGGCTTTGTTTTATTCGCCGAGTCACCGCCGCTACGTACAGGAGTCGCCAAGACCGATAAGCGAACAGTTGTCTGTATCAAGATCAAATCTGGAGATTTCCTTTTTTCCGTCAAGATTGAAGTGAATCGGCTGCACCGAGCACTTACGTATTTTGGTGTCTTCTGACTACTGCTACTCCCAAGGATAGGGTGAAAAAAAACACATCAGCAGGAGCTGTCGGTATCAGTTAGAAGATGAGGTGTTGAAAGGAAAGAGCGCCAGGAGTTGATCCCGTGAAAGGAAAGGACAAGTTTTTGGCTTCGCATCCAGGTGGCCGCAACTCGCAAGGGGATCGAGTCCCGAGGCAAAGCATCAAATCTGTCGTTGCTTCTTTGTGCATGAAGACCAAAATCCTATCATCAACTACCACTCCATCATCTAGTATGACGTGTGAAGGGTAATGATTCATCATTTGCTGTTGGACGGGTGTGCGTAAACCGCCGCCCGTGTAGCTCGATCTACATCCACTCACCGGGACTTCGCCCGTGATTGACTCGCCGTCCGCGCGTCTCACAACGCCTGAAATTAACTCGCCCATCCGCCCTCGTGGCGGTTCACGCGTCCGCACCGGTTCATAATGCGGAGGACAGCTAGCTCGTCTGCGCCGGTTTACAAAGCCACGACCGACTCATCTCTCTGAAGCCACTTTTGATGCTGCGGTTGTTTTACTGCCCGCCCAAACATCAGGTGGTATTCATCCAAGTTTATGTATTAAACATTTATTGTTTTTTGTCAAAAGAACAATTATTCTGGCCAGTAATATTTTTATGCAGGACGGCTATTGAAAGAAAAAGGAGTGGTGTTATATCGCGGATGTACGTTTGGCTGTGCCGCATGGCTCCGCAGGCACGCGTGTCGTGGTCCAGTTTACATCAAACGCGCCAGCTGACTTGCTCGTCCGCACCGCCTTACAATGCCACGGACGACTCGCCCGTCCACCCTCGTGGCCGGTTCACGTGTCCGCGCCAGCTTGCAACATGGAGGACAACTCGCTCGTCCGCGACGGTTTACAACACTATGGGCGACTTACCCGTCCGACCCCGTGGTCAACTCTCCCCGTCCGCACCGGATTACAACGTCGTGGTCGGTTCATCCTTGATTGATTTCAGCTTCACCATGGTGATCATCAACTCCGCGATGGATAATTTCTGGCTCAACATCTCAGTGAAGTCAAGAACCCCAAGACATTGGAGGGAAAGATAACCCGATCCCGGAGGCTACTACCATATTGATGGCAATTTGAAGGCCGTCCGAAAATTTCCGGTTCAAAATAAAGAATGCCGGTTTAAAATCTGGTTCAAGGGAAATCTGTTCTCCCACAAAGCTCTGAAGCTCTCAAATCCGGTTTAAGAATTTCCGGTTCAAAAGGAATTAATCTCTCGCAAGTTCGAGCTGAAAGGCCGTCAGAAAATTTCTGACTGAAAATGAAGGTTCCGGTTTAAAATACGGTTCAAGGGAAAGATGTCTCCCATAAAACATTGAAGCTCTCAATATCCAGTTCAAAATCCCGGTTCAAGAAGAATTTATCTCTTGCAAAAAGTTAAAGGTTGCCCAAGAGGACCTGCTGCCCTGACGCGTGGTTCAAACATGGGTGTCCTGCCTTATGGGCTCATCTTCATATGATTACTTCGGGGCTTCCTGTTCAAACATAGGTGTATTCACCAAAGAGAACATGGTGTTACTACCCTCTTGATGCGGCTATCAAGAAAATATTATCATCAGGGGCCAAAGAGAGTTTGTTGCACACCACAACTCAAACATAGGCACCCGGCGAGCACAGCTCAGAAATATATCACATGGGAGCTTCTGCTTGCAAAGCGGAGTCCTATCCATTAATCCGACTTTCACGCCACAACAAAGCTTGGGAGCTTCACACCCAAGGGGCCAAAGAGAGTCTTGTTGCTACGCACAACTCAAACATAGGCACCCATTGAGAATGGCTCACAAAGTTACTTGGGGGCTCTTTGTGTCAAATACCAAAGAGTTTGAAAGGACCCTTGTAACCGGGTATCGACCCACGGCTTGGAAGCCTGGTGTATTCACCTAAAACCCCGGGTTAACCTGCCTTCATCAAGTAAGCCACTCCTATCCAGGTAATCCTGGCACGACCCGTCGAACGTTTGACAGTTACTCTCATTGAGACCCTGAACTTGTCAAAGTTAAAACGATGATTGGTTAGTTGGAGGGCCATCTTAAAAGGCTTTGCCAAAATGGTTTAACTCAGTGGCCTGGCAGCCCATGAAAAGCCTCGATTTGGGCCTGGCAGCCCTCAAAAAGCCTCGACTACACGGTTTTATTTGCCTTTGTCAAGATTTTTCTCTTTTGATAATTTTATGTTGAACCGGTGTCTATTGACCCGGCGTGACTATCAGTCATCAAATCAGCCCGGAGTTTCTTAACCCGGCAGAAGCTTTCAACTATCAGTTGTTAGTACAAACTCAATTATAAACCGGAGTTTTCTTAGCCCGGTCTGGCGTTGACTATAAGTTGCCAGGATGATTATCCGGTGTTTATTATAACCCGACACGGTTTTATTACAAATCGGCAAAATATGACGGGAGTTATCATACTCAAGATTTGGGTTATCACCCTTACTAAAAAAAGTTGGTAAACCAACGATGTGATTCAATGTCATAGGTATGATCTATTTCATATTTGATTATTCTTAAGTGCAGCCTTGGTTATAAACCCGGGTTATATATTGGGCATTATGACCCGTCCGACGGTAAACCGCCAGGACACTTTAAACTTGTTGTATGCAAAAACAGGTTTGTTAAACCGGCCTGGCTTTGGATTATAAGGCGCCAGTATATATATATATATAGTTGGATTGTGCCATTGGAATCATGAGCTTATAAATCATTGGGTTATATTATTCAAATAGCAAAACTTGGCTGAATTTTCATTATGATATTGAATGAATAAGGTTTTCACCGGATTATATTATCTTGAATAGCCAACATGGCTGGATTTTATGGTTATTAATAACCGGTATTATTGAGTTTTCAAAGTCACTTTAGCGCAATGTCTATTATTTTATCAAAGGATATGATTTATTCTACAATGGAAGGAATAGTCCCGAGTCGCTGCAAGCTTACAACCCGGCACTTGGGGGCTACATTATTCAAATTGAGATTACATGCAAGTCTCATGTCGCTGCAAGCATACATCATGACACTTGGGGGCTAATGCAAAGTCATTTTTACTAGTCTTATTGAAGACCCGACTCATCATATTATAATGAGCCGGCCCTTGGGGGCTACCAATTGCTCCTGTCAACAATTCAAGGTACACAAGTTTTCATCCATAATATTGAAGGATCCATTGCTCAATTGGTAAAGCACAAAGCTCTTAACCTTGTGGACGTGGGTTCAAGCCCTACGATGGAAGCTACATTATAAGATGTTATTTTCATTGAAGTATATATCAAGTCCCGGTTCAGTATTATCTTACTAAGCCGGACCTTGGGGGCTACACATCACTGCTAAAATCTACATGCTTATATTTACAAAGTCCCTGCTCATTATTGCATAATGACCCGGCCCTTGGTGGTTACACTGATTGAAGTTTTTATAAGCAATTACAAGTCCCAGGTTGCTGCAAGCATGACAACCCGATACTTGGGGGCTACATATATGGAGTATTCAGTTTATATGATTCAGATGAACAAACCGGATTACTTCAAGGTTGAAACATTTATTGGATTTTGAGCAAATCAGGAAGATCAATTACATGACCCGGTGTCGACAACAATTATGACCCGGTGCCATCAATATTTATAAACCGGCCATTTTGGTAATATTAAACCGGCAAGTTTTACATCTTCAAAACGGCTGAATATCAGATAAGTATTTCAAGACCCATATTTCTTAAACCGGTGCTTTGGGAGCTAAGTCAAAGGAGTTATTCTTCACAATATTTCTCTGTGAGAAACCAATGTCGGCAAATTGATTATGAAGCTGGTCTTTGACCTAGACTTTCCAGAAGGAGGAAATAACAAGGACTTAAGGGTGATCAGGTACCGGTTTACAAGAATTCTTAACCCGGAGCACAACCTGTCAAATTTGTTCTTGTGTTTATTTTGCAGCATAAGTTTACCATGGATAAATCCAAGCTAAACTTGGGGGCTAATGTCGGGGATATACCCCGCGGTGTAAACCGGCCGGAAGTATAACCCGTCCGGACTAGGCGTTTCATTGGTAAACCGCTAGAGGATTGGCGATTTACGTCTCTGGCGGTTCACTGGTTTGACGATTCACGAGCCTGAAGACTCATTGGTGACCCAGCTGGACTTGGCGGTTTACTTGAGACCTGGTTTACACATGGCGATTCACTAGCGACCTGCCCTGACCTGGCGGTTTACAAGCAACCCGCCGGAACATTATGACACACTTGTGACCTGGCGGACGGGTCAGATGAATGACAAGGCCCAAGGCCCAGAAGGCCGGTTTATGTTAATGGTGGGCCGGTTTAAGAGGAAGGGCATGAGGAACATTTATCTTACAAGGAGTTAAGACCTGGACTTGTATCCGGTTTGTATTAGAGATAGACTAGTCCTAATCCTAATAGGACTCTACATGTAACCCGCCCCTCCAACATATATAAGGAGGGGCAGGGCTCCCCAAAAGGGAGAAGGGAGACAAGTTCCACAAGTTGGACAAGTTAGGTTTAGACAATAGCTATCGTGATAGAGCACTCTTGTAACCGTGATCATCATCATCAATATCAATTTTAATCAAGCAGGACGTAGGCTTTTACCTCCACCGTGAGGGGCCGAACCTGGGTAAAACATCGCGTCTCTCATCCCGCTCAACCCCTCTCAAGCTACCACATGGATGTGTTGGCCTCGCGACTAAGTCCTGACACTAAGGACATCTGCCGAGACAATTCCGCGACAACACTCGTCGTGAAAGTGCGGCGCGCTCGGCAATGGCTCGAATCTGTCGAAGATCAAGTCCCCGCGGATGTCAGCCATGTAGTTAAAACTTCCAAATCTAGCCTGACGGCCAGGGGTGTAGCTTTCGATCTGCTCCAGACGGCCAAGCGAATTGGCCCGCAGTGCGAAGCCGCCAAAGACAAAGATCTGTCCGGGGAGAAAGGTCTCACCCTGGACTGCATCGCTATCGATGATCGTAGGAGCCATCGAGCCTGACGGCGACGACACAGAGGAACTCTCAATGAAAGCACCAATGTCGGTGTCAAAACCGGCAGATCTCGGGTAGGGGGTCCCGAACTGTGCGTCTAGGCCGGATGGTAACAGGAGACAAGGGACACGAAGTTTTACCCAGGTTCGGGCCCTCTCGATGGAGGTAAAACCCTACGTCCTGCTTGATTAAAATTGATGATATGGGTAGTACAAGAGTAGATCTACCACGAGATCGAGGAGGCTAAACCCTAGAAGCTAACCTATGGTATGATTGCTAATGTGTATGTTGTCCTACGTACTAAAACCCTTCGGTTTATATAGACACCGGATAGGGTTAGGGTTACATAGAGTCGGTTACAATGGTAGGATATCTTCATATCCGTATCGCCAAGCTTGCCTTCCACGCCAAGGAAAGTCCCTCCCGGACACGGGATGAAGTCTTCAATCTTGTATCTTCATAGTCCAGGAGTCCGGCTGAAGGTATAGTCCGGCCATCTGGACACCCCCTAATCTAGGACTCCCTCACTAATGCATAAAAACTGGGTATGAAAGGGATATGATCAAAGTGTGAACTTGCCTGCAATGTTGATGAAGATGATTCGCACTCATAACTCTTGATATTTCTACTCATCACACTCCGATCAATCTATCATAATCAAGCAATAGTAACCACACATAAGCAATCACTCAAAAGATCAGAAAGAACGAAGAAGACGATTCGGAAAACATCAAAACCAAGCAAATAACTCTTGCAACATAAAACAATTTCTAACAGTACCAAAATTATGTGAATTTGTCCTTATCAGAAAGTTTAGGTCAAGAGCTTCGATTTGCAAAAAGAATCAACTCAAATGGAGTTAGGAAACTCAAGTTATGATCAAACAAAGTTTGAATTCAAATCTGATCTAATTCAAATTTTAAACTTTTCAAAAACATGTTTTAGTTGGATTACTGGATAGAGGAGATCATAACGAGGACATGGGCGTTGGTTTTGTTGGATTTGGACAAACGGTTGAAAGGTAATGATCGTTTGAAGTTTAGGGACTAAACTGTAAATAAAACCTTCACAGATGAGTCCCTGGCCGAAAATTAAAAGAAAAAGAAAAACTCTATCGAGCGAACGCTCGCTACAGAAGCTAATCTAGCGAATCTGTTCACAAATAGAGCCTAAGCAAACGAGCGTTCGTTAAATAGCCGAAACGAAAAAAGAAAAAGAAAAAATATGTACAGACCGAGATCGTCGGATCTTGATCCGACGGCAGGGATCGGGGCTAGGGTTTACCCAAACTCCGGCGAGACGGAGCGGCGGCGCGGCGGCTCCGGCGAGGGGCGGCTGGTGGCTGCGTGGGGCGGGCACTTGGCGGCGTCGGCAGCGCAGGACAGGAGCGCGCGGGCGGAGGCGTCGAGCAGCTTGGTGGCGCGATTCGGGCGGCGGCTGCGGCAGCAAGGGTGGCGAGAGAGAGAGGAGGCGGGGTCCGGGGAGCGGCGCTATATAAAGGGGAGGGCCGGGGAGGCTTGCGGGAGGGCAAGGCGAGGCGGCGGAGGAGTCCACGGCGGCTATGGCGTCGTCGACGACGTGCAGGCGCCGGAGACCTGCGGGGACGGGCGCGGGGCTCGGCTGGGCCGCGGCTGGCCTGGCCCGGTTGGCTGCGCCGGCCCGGTTCGGTGGGAAGGGTTTTTTAAAAAAAAACATTTTTCCAGCAAAACAAAATAAACGCAAAAATAAATAAAATTTAACATAGGCATGTAATATATCAAAATTTTGAGAAAAAGATTTTCTACAACGTGAACATTATTCTAGCTCCAAATAAAATACACAAAAATTAAAATAAAACCAAGAGTGCTACAGCTCTAATAAAATCCAGTAAAATCATTTTAAAATATCAAAATGAATTCAAATTTATTTCTCTCCAAATTTTCTAATGTAGGGAATCATGTTACCCTAATTTCCATATATTTTATTTTTGGAGAAAAATAATTTGAATAAAACTCAAATATCTCCAAATTGAAAATAAGTTCAAAAGAACTTTGAATTTAATTCTTTGAAACTCCCAACTCATATTTCATATAATTTGAAGAAGTCATTTTATCTTCTCTCATGAAAATCATTGAGCTACATGAAGTTTATGAATTGAAATATTTCCACATGAAATTCAATTATTTTCAAATACCCTTTCATTTAATTAAATGGAAGAAGTCATATCATCTTCGCTCAAGGGTTTTGTATTTGAAAAGAATTTGAATTCATGGAGATCAGAAAGCAAATATGATAGTTTGGGAAGTCCTTTTATTCCCTCTCATTTAACTTCCAAAAAGTTTTGAATTCGCTCACTTTCGGACAATCAATCAAACAGTCAATCAAATCTATCTATTGTTTATAACATTCCAAAATTTAGAATTTTGGGATGTTACAAACCTACCACCCTTAAAAGGAATCTCGTCCTCGAGATTCGGAGAGGCTAGAAAGAAAAGGTTAGGGTTTGGGGGTCTTCTCAAAATTTCATCAATCATCACCGGGGTCTGGGGTGCTACCACCCTTAGAAACATCGTTACAGTCCCATCAATACTCATATACTCCATCCTTATTCTTGACAGGGCCGGTCTTCTCAGATCTTGAGTATAATTCCTTTCTTTGGGCTCTTCCGTAACGGCATAACCTTTTCCTCAATTCTTTTATCCTTTCATCTTGGTAAGGTTATTTTGAGACTGGGTCTTCTTACCTGATGGGTCTGGCGCCAATACTAAACAACTATCGATATCTCATGGTGGTCAGCAATTTATGGTTTCTCCTGCAGGAAATGGGTCTGGGTTGATCCTCACCGTATAGCCTACGGTTGGCAAAAGCTGCCTTGTACAAGGAAAAATTGCTCTACCATTCTAAGGTTTAAACCAGGTTGTGATCATCATCTCTCTACTATAGGTAAGTCACTCAGATTTACCATCCCATATAGCAAGGCGAATAATAAGAGTAAGTCAGTATGGTGATCAATCCATCCCGCACCCAAATCATTACCCTGTATATGCTTTAGTGAATCTCGCATTCTAACACTCGGTCATCCTCACAAGCATTGCAGAATTTCTCTTGTCGACGAACCAAGGTTCGGATAAATCCATTGATTCTGCAAACCAAACAAACATCTATCGTTCCTTCAGAACTCTCAGGTTTTGCGTTACTCCTATAAAATCGTCTGTCAATAAATGCCGTATCTTCCTCTAGGGTTTTTCCTTCAGCAAGAATGTGCTTGCTTCTTGGCAGGTCCTGGGGCCTGTGGGTTATGGCCCATCTCATCACTTGTAGTCCTTAAACTTATCATCAGGCAACTGATCATTATTCCAACTTCCAACTTCCTAGTATTCTTAAATCCATCTAATTGTATTGTCTTCCTTCCTTCTATTGGCACCAAACTAGGACATGATTACTCAGACTCATCATGGAATTTCCATTGATCCATATTTCCAACATCATGCCTCCTTTATATCCAATGGTAACTCATCTCTTGATCCTCATGGGATATCCCTAATACCGAGATAAAAACTTATACTTATGAAGTCCATATTCTACTTCGTGGAACATCATTGTCCTTTCCAGGGTCAAGCGTCCTTACACGGGAATATTGGCCATCTCTGCATAGCACTTCTTCAACTAGGAAACGTGAAACACATCATGAACTCCTGACAGTCCTTCGGGTACCTCCAACTTGTAGGCCACTTCTCCCATACGCTCCAAAACTCAGTATGGTCCTACAAATCTCGGGGCTAACTTTACCTTAACTCCAATTCGTTTAACTCCTCGCAGAGGGGTCACACGAAAACATGCTCTGTCTCCAATTTCATAGACTACCTTCTTGCGCTTTTAAGTCTGCATAACTCTTCTGCCTGGACTGAGCTACCTTCAGTCTATCTCGAATCAACTTAACATTCTCTTCTGACTCCTTGATCACATTTGGTCCAAACAACTGATGGTCTCCACTTCATCCCACATACTCTTGGGCACCACACATATCGAGACAAAACTCGTATTCATTTTGTCCGAAATCCACTCAGTGGAGTATCCTTATCTTTTCCAGGGGTCAAGGGTTCTTACAGGGTACTACCACCCTTAAAATGCACAAATTTTCCATAGACCATATTTCTCATATCCTCAAAATGGCCAAAATTCTTCTTCATAGAGTAACAACTCATAAAATCCATATCAGTACCAACGATGCTAACTTTATTCATTCTCAAGTGATTACAATCTCTTGCTTTTCCATTACATGTCTCAACTCAACACCTCAATATAAAAGAAAATGTTCTCACTTTTACTACTCCATTTCTTTTGTTGCAAACTCAACTATCTAGCACAAGTTTCCTTCTCCTTGGGGCATTCTCTGGCAAAGTGCCCTGCTCCATTACAACTAGAACATATTACTTCTGACAAGTATCGATGTTTCCTTTTTGGGCAATTGTTGAGGTAGTGCCCTGACTCCTTGCACCTATAACAGGTGATATGACTCAGGTCCTTCCTGGAATCCAATCTGCTTCTCTTCCTGGACCTTTCCATGCCAATCATGGCTTCTATTTCTTGTGGGTCATATTATACTTCCTCTATCGGGAATTCTACTAAATCCCCATTCAAACAATTTTGGGATATGTGTCCTTCTTCTCCACATAAATAGCAAGACTTAGTGTAGGGTTTTCTCGGGTCTTCTTTAGGCGTGTCCTCCATCTCTTCCTTCATCAAAACTTCTTCTAAAATTTCCATGAGGGCTCCTTTGATTACTTATTTCTTCTGCTGGATGGTTTGTTGTACCATGGGGTAAATGTGACACTAAGTAGGATAGTGGGTAGTCCCTTCACACAAGAAACAAGTAATCTGCCTAGTTGGGCATTGTTCAGCTGGGTGACTTTATTCACAATTAGGGCATTCATCCTTGTGTTCTTTATGGGTGTGTCATATTTCTCCACAAATCTTGCATGTGTCGGATTTCGGGTTCCGGCAGACCCTTGAGGTTCGAACACTGGGGTGCGCGTGGAGATTTCGCCTCCTACCTTCCTGCACCCCTCCGCCGCGCTAGGATCAAAGCTATGAAAAGAACAACACAAGGGACACAGGGTTTATACTGGTTCGGGCCACCGTTGTGGTGTAATACCCTACTCCAGTGTGTGGTGTGGTGGATTGCCTCTTGGGGCTGATGATGATGAACAGTACAAGGAAGAACAGCCTCGCGAGGGTCTGTTCTTGGCTGGGGCGATGAACTGCTGGGAGGAGTTCAGCCACCTTTCTCTATCTCTCTCTCTGCTTACCACCTCTATACTTGTCGAGCCCTTGGAGGAGACTAAGCCGAACCTTTTGCTACGTGGGTGGCCGGTCCTATTTATAGTGGCCCTGGTCCTCTCCCCAAATATTGAGCGGGAAGGGAGCCAACAATGGCGGGCTAACTTGAAGGGGGACAACAAGTATCAACTATCCTGATAAAAGTAGTCTTCGCCTGCGCAAAGCTCTGGTGATGACGTTGTCTTGGGCCCCATGGTGACCTCCATCTTGTAGTCCTCCTGGTATTGGTCTCGTTGCACCGAAATGGCAACCTTTGCCTGACGCCTCGGTACACCACGGCTGCGCTTGCCCCCTTTGCACCAAAGAGGAAAGGAGGACGCTGCGCGGGCTGGCACCCGCCTGGCGCCCTGAGTCGTCATGGCTTGCGTCACGAGCACCTCGCGAGGTACCCCGCCTTGATCTCTCCGCCTCCTCGTGAGCCAGCCTGACGAGGCCGTGCCTGAGGAAGCTCCGTGTCGTCCGCCCCGCGAGGCTTGGCCCCTCGCGAGGGTCTTGAGTTTGTGTTGGTGAAGATGGGCCGTGCTGGGCCCCCCTTTGAGCCATGCCGCAGGCCGCGGGTAGGCAAGTCTGGGGACCCCCGTTCCTAGAACGCCGATAGTAGCCCCCGGGCCCAAGGCGCGCCTGGACTTGGCCGCGCAGGGAGGCGGAAGGGCAAGAGCGAAGGGCCGCGGGCCCTAACAGCTTGCGGCCTTGGGCGCCGTGTGGCGGTTGATTGGACATGGGCGTCTCCACTTCCCCACGGCGCCTCGGCAACTGCACGGATTGGACAAGTCTCTGCATGCAAAGCGGGTCATAATTACCTGTGATCGTGGGGGCCGTTGGTTGGCCATCGCCAGCCATAAGTATGGACCGGCGCGCGTCCTTCCAGTTCATCCCCCTTGCTTGTCCTTTTTCATCATGGCCCCGTCGAGGAGGTTCTTAGCCACCGAGAAGGGGATGGCTTGCCGGGTTGAGCCCGCCTCTCCCCCACCCAAGCGCGGCCGAGGGCGCCCTCGCAAGCATCCTGCGGCCACCACGGTGGCTCCCCGCGGCCGTGGAGGCGATCTTTAGCACGGCGACGGGCGGATTACTATAGCCGAGGGGCGCGCTCCAGCTGCGCGTCCCCCCAGGCCGCGCGTTCGTGCTGCTGAAGTGCTACCGGAGTTCATCGTGTGGTCGGCGGAGCCGGCTAGCACCCGGCTTGCGCTTCCTCGCTTCCTCCTCGGCGAGCTCCCGGCCGGCGCCCCGGGCGGCCTCTGGCTCCAGGCCGACGGCTGCTGCAGCCGGGCCTCATGGGTCTCTCTGGAGGTCTCCGCGGCCGGGAGCCTGTCCCTGGCCCGCGGTTGGCAGACGTTTGCCCGCGCGCGTGGCCTGAGTCGTCGGTGCACCCTACACTTCAAGTTCGACGGCGACGCCACCCTCTACGTGAGGGTGTTTGGGGAAGATGGTCGCCGCGCAGGGTGTTGCCCTGAGGGTGACGACCGCTGCTGGGAACCCAGCTCCGGTGATGATCGAGAGAGCAGCGCTCGCACGGCTGGCGGCGTTCGGGGTTCCCCAAGCTTCTCCGGTTCTTCTTCAAGCGGCGACTCCTCTAGCGGTGGCCGCGATCAGCCTCCACGTTGTCGTATCTGCTTGGGGGTGGCAACGTGTCCGCCCGCCGCTGCGCCCTGGTGAAGCGCGAGAGGGAGTCCGCCTGAGCTCCGGAGGCAGCTCGGGCCTTCCCTGCGGGCCGGTGTGAGGCGAGCTGCGCCGGATTTGTTCTTCCTTTTCCCTTTTTCCCGCGTAACAAAGACAATAGTGCGGAGCCCCGCGGGGGTGTGTTTTGGTTATTGCTTGTTAATCATCGTTTTGCTTTCGTTACCGTACCTTCCAGCTATGCGCCCGAGCGTGGATAGTTCCCGGCCCCGGCCGTGGGGGGGCGACCGACCCAGGCCCTTTGTTTGTGTCGCGGTGCCCGTGGGGCATGGACTGGAGGGGTGCTCCTGTAAGGGGCCCAGGCCGTGAACTCTTTGAGTGACTAGGATAGGAACACTCGCGAGGGCGCTCGGCTCTCCCCCTTGCGAGGCCTTGCACAAGAGAAACCGAGGACAGAGAGCGAAAAGCCGAAGAACCGCAAGCCAAAGACGGCAACAACTTCAATAAAACTCCAAACAAAGAGGAACAAGCCAACTGCGGAAAGCAAATGAACATCCGCGTCCGGCACCTAGTCTAGTCTTCGACGTCTTCTCACCAGCGCGGAGCTAAGTGCTGCCACTGGGCGTGGGAGGGAGCCCCAGGGCCTGAGGCCAGCGCTCCTGAGACTCCGGGGCGTGTACAGCCCCAACTCATTATTACGTGAGAGTGTCACGAGCGACGAGCTTCACAGGCATTGGCCTTCTTCACAGGCTCCGGGCCTTTTCCAAAATGTGATAGCTTCACAGGCACTCGCCTTGCTTCACAGGCTCCGGGCCTTTTCCAAAACGCGATAGCTTCACAGGCACTCGCCTTGCTTCACAGGCTTCAGGCCTTTTCCAAAACACGATAGCTTCACAGGCACTCGCCTTGCTTCACAGGCTCCGGGCCTTTTCCAAAACGCGATAGCTTCACAGGCACTCGCCTTGCTTCACAGGCTCCGGGCCTTTTCCAAAATGCGATAGCTTCACAGGCACTCGCCTTGCTTCACAGGCTCCAGGCCTTTTCAGGGGTAGAACCTCCGGAGGTGCTGGATGTTCCATGCATTCTGGACCAGCACTCCCGCTTGAGTCTCCAAGCGCGCGGAGCCGGGCCTGGAAACATGAGCAACCTTGAACAGGCCCTCCCACATGGGAGAGAGCTTGTGCAATCCCTCCCTGGAGAGAACCCGCCTGAGCACGAGGTCTCCTACCTCAAGAGTCCTGGGGCGGATGTTGCGGCAGTGATATCGCCGTAGTGCTTGTTGGTACCTCGCCGCTCACAGCGCGGCTTCGCCGGCGACGCTGCTCCCCCAGCACGAGGTTCGTCCCCCGCATGGCGTCTTGCTGCGCCTCATCGAACGCCAGGACCCGCGCGGAGCGACGTCTGACCTCATGAGTGAGGACTGCTTCTGCTCCGTAGACCAGGAAGAACGGGGTCTCTCCAGTCAGCTTGGTCGCGGTGGTGCGTATGGACCACAGCATGGACTGCAGTTCGTCGTACCAACCGCTGCCGCAAGCCTCCAGCTTCTTGTTGAACGTCCTGGTCTTGAGGCCCCTCAGGACCCCCGCGTTGGCTCGCTCGGCCTGGCCGTTGCTTCGGGGGTGCGCCACTGAAGCGTAGCATATCTGCGTTCCAAGGTTAGCACAGTATGTTTTGAAGAGGTTACTGGTGAACTGCGAACTGTTGTCCGTGATGATGCGATTCGGCACCCCGAACCGGCTCACGATGCCCTTGATGAACTTGACTGCGGAACCCGCAGGAATGGTGCGGACAACCTCCACTTCATCCCACTTGGTGAACTTGTCCACGGCAACGTAAAGGTAGTGGTAGCCCCCTGGCGCCCGAGGAAACGGACCCAAGATGTCGAGCCCCCAGACTGTGAATGGCCACGAAGGGGGATAGTCTGCAAGCCCCCTATCGGCTGATGGATCTGCTTGGCGTGGAACTGGCAGGCCTCACAAGCCTTCACTAGTTCAACGGCGTCATTGAGCGCGGTGGGCGAGTAAAACCCACTGTGGAACGCCTTGCCAACGAGGGTCCGTGATGACGAATGATGTCCGCAGTCTCCGCCGTGTATATCTTCCAGTAGTTCCTTCCTTTGCTCCCTGGAGATGCAGCGCAGGGATACATCGTTTGGTCGCTTCCGGTAGAGCTCTCCATCTTTGATGCAGTATGTCGTGGCCTGGCGCGCCACTCACTCTACTTCCTCCTCCTTCTCCGGCAGGGTCCCTTGCGTTAGGTAGCTCAGGAGCTCCGTGATCCAACATCCCTCCTGAGGTTCCATCTCAGGAGCAGGCGTGCTCCCGAGGCCGGGCCACAAGCCGGAGCTCCTGAGGCAGGTGGCTGAGGGAGCTCCTCCCTGGGCTGAGCCATGTTTGATAATGATGGTAAGGCTGAAGGCTTGAAGAGCCGCTCCTCGAAAACGCCAGGCTCCTGAGGTAACCGCCTGGACGCGCGTTTGGTGATGTCATCGGCTTCCTGATTGGTGCCACGGGGCACATGCTGCAACTCCAACCCCCAGAACTGCTTCTCCATCCTGCGGACCTCTGCAAGGTAGGCCTCCATGTGCTCATCCTTCGGCTCGTACACCTTGTTGGAGAAATTGACAAGGAGCTGAGAATCGCCCTTGATGGTGAGGCGTTTCACCCCCAGGGCAGCTGCGGCCTTCATGCCCGCTATTAAACCTTCATACTCCGCTATGTTGTTGGAGACCTTTTCGCCTTGCTGGAAACAAAGCTACACGGCGTAATAGAGCTTGTCCTGGGTGGGCGATATAAGCACCGCCCCAGCCCCTGCGCCGTGTCTGGAGAACACCCCATCGAAGTACATGACCCAGCCTTCTGGCACCTCGCTTCCCAAGGACAGGGACCGATCCTCGCCAGCCTTGAGGCATGGCACCTCCGTCCATTCTGCCACAAAATCTGCCAACGCTGCTCCCTTGATGACTCTGGTCGTGCTGAATTCGAGCTGAAACGCTTGCAGCTCTATGTTCCACTCAGTGACCCTCCCAGCTGAATTGGGGCTCCTGAGCACCCTCTCCAGGGGGTATGACGAGACGACCTTGATGGGGTGACCCTGAAAATAGTGCCGCAGTTTTCGCGAAGCCACCAGTAGCACGAGGAGGAGTTTTTTAGGCATGGGGTACCGTGCTCTTGCATCCCGCAGCACTGTGCTGACGAAGTAAACTGGGTGCTCAACGAGGTGGAGTGCATCAGTGCTGGTGGCTCCCTTCGGAGACCGTGGCGCCTCTTGAGGCAATGGGGCCTCCTGAGACTGGCCATCTGGAAGAGGGGCCTCTTCCGCCTCTGGTGCGCCCCTCTGCGGCGGCTGATCCTCCTCATCCGTGATGGTGGTTTCTGTGGGCCTTCCTTGTCCCTGTTCTGCCTTATCCCGGGCTGATGTCGTGGTTTTGATCCGGTGCTTCTCTCTGACTGCTACCAAGGCTGCGCTGGCGGAGTAGGGAGTGGCGGCGAGGTAGAGCACCAGTGGCTCCTGAGGGCGCGGGGCCATCATGACCGGTGGGCTGGTCAGGTATCTCTTGAGATCCTGGAACGCCTTGTCGGCCTCTTCAGTCCACTCGAAGGGCCCCTTTTTCTTCATTAGCTGGAAGAAGGGCAGGGCTCGTTCCCCCAACTTGGAGATGAAGCGCCCTAGCGCGGTCACGCGCCCCGTGAGCTTCTGCATTTCTCTGAGGGTCTTTGGCGGGCTCATGTCTTGCACCGCCTTGACCTTCTCCGGGTTAGCCTCGATGCCTCGGTGGGACACGAGGAAACCCAAGAGCTTGCCCGAGGGGACTCCGAACACACACTTCTTTGGGTTGAGCCGTAGGTTCACTGCGTTGAGGCTCGCGAAGGTTTCCTCCAGGTCTTGTATCAAGGTCCTGGCCTCCCGAGATTTTACCACGATGTCATCGACGTAAGCTTCAACATTCTTCCCGAGCTGCGGGCCCAAGGTGATATGCATCAGCCGCTGAAAGGTCGCCCCTGCGTTACGCAGCCCGAATGGCATGTAGGTGTAGCAGTACACCCCGCACGGGGTTAGGAAGGCCGTCTTCTCGACGTCTTCCACCGCCATCTTGATCTGGTGATACCCAGAGAAGGCATCCAGGAAGCATAACAGGTCGCATTCCGCAGTGGAATCGACGATCTGGTCGATGCGGGGGAGCGGGAACGGATCTTGCGGGCACGCTTTGTTGAGGTTGGTGAAGTCAACACACATGCGTTCCTTCCCTCCCTTCTTCGGCACAACGACAGGGTTGGCCAACCAATCTGGGTATCGGACCTCGCGAATGACCCCAGCGGCCTCTAATTTGTGGGTCTCTTGGACAATGAAGGCCTGCTTTTCTGTGGACTGCCGCCTGGCCTTCTGCTTCACAGGGCGCACGTTGGGGCACATGTTGAGGTGATGCTCGATTACGCTCCTAGGGATCCCTGCCAACTGGTCCGGCTCCCAAGCGAATACCTTCTTATTTGCGCGCAGGAACACGACCAGGGCCTCCTCCTGCTCGGGTTTGAGGTGGGCGCCTATGGTGAAAGTGGCGTTGGTGGACCCGTCCTCATCGACAGGTACCTGCTTGGTTTCTGCCTTGTCTTGGGTGAACAACTGCTTCTTCTTGGCGGGCGCAGCCCCCTTGGGCTCGGGGGCCCCCAAGTCGGCAGGCTGTGCCGACGCTGCTATCCTGAAGACGAGCTTGAGCACCCATAGAGCGTCACTGGTATCCCCGTGCACAGTGAGGACACCGCTGCTCCCGGGCATCTTCATGAGGTTGTACGCCGGGTGCGTTGCGGCCATGAACTGGGCCAGCACTGGGTAGCCGAGGATGACGTTGTAGGGGAGGCCGATGGGGGCGATGTCGAAGTCGACCAGCTCCGTGCAGAAGTTGTCGTAGGTGCCGAAGGTCACTGGGAGCCGGATCTGCCCCAAGGAGCTGGACGACCTGCCCCCAACGCCTGAGAAGGGTCGGCTAGGCTGCAACCGTTCCAGGGGTATGCAGAGGAGGTTGAAGGCCTCGACTGAGAGCACGCTGAGGCCCGCCCCGCCATCGATGAGAGTTCTGGTGACGGCCACCTAGCAGATGGTGGGGGTGCATAGCATGGGGAGCGCGCCCGAGCAGGCCGAGTTGGAGGGGTGGTCCTCCGGGCTGAAGCTCAGGCCGGTCTCGGGCGCCGCCCGATCCAGGGGAGCCCCCTGCCGTGTGGAAGCGGCGCTGACCCGGTAACTTGTAGGCGGCGCCTGCGAGCCACCCAAGAGGGCTGCGATGACTGGGGGTGTTGGTGCAGCGCGATAAGCGGGGGAAGAGGTTGCGGGGCTCCATGGGCGTGCGGAGCACGCGGGACGAAGAACCAGCTGGGGTGAGCGAGTGAGTTGTGGTGCGGCCGTCTTGCCGCACGGACAGATGCCAGGATGATGCTTGCCGCTCGTCCCCTGCCGGGCCAGTGGCGGCGTTGATGGCAGGTGACGGGGAACAGCGAGGGCGCCCGCCGACAGGGGCTGTCTGGGCGACGCGGGAAGCAAGGGCGGCCCGACGCTCCGCGCGGGCCCAACGCGCGTCAAACATGGGTGCGATGGTCGGAGGAGAACGGAGCGGTGGAAGACGAATTCCGGCGCCCCCCTACCTGGCGCGCCAAATGTCGGATTTCGGGTTCCGGCAGACCCTTGAGGTTCGAACACTGGGGTGCACGCGGAGATTTCGCCTCCTACCTTCCTGCACCCCTCCGCCACGCTAGGATCAAAGCTATGAAAAGAACAACACAAGGGACACAGGGTTTATACTGGTTCGGGCCACCGTTGTGGTGTAATACCCTACTCCAGTGTGTGGTGTGGTGGATTGCCTCTTGGGCTGATGATGATGAACAGTACAAGGAAGAACAGCCTCGCGAGGGTCTGTTCTTGGCTGGGGCGATGAACTGCTGGGAGGAGTTCAGCCACCTTTCTCTATCTCTCTCTGTCTCCTCTTACCACCTCTCTACTTGTCGAGCCCTTGGAGGAGACTGAGCCGAACCTTTTGCTACATGGGTGGACGGTCTTATTTATAGTGGCCCTGGTCCTCTCCCCAAATATTGAGCGGGAAGGGAGCCAACAATGGCGGGCTAATTTGAAGGGGGACAGCAAGTATCAACTATCCTAACAAAAGTAGTCTTCGCCTACGCAAAGCTCTGGTGATGACGCCGTCTTGGGCCCCATGGTGACCTCCGTCTCGTAGTCCTCCTGGTCTTGGTCTTGTTGCACCAAAATGGCAACCTTTGCCTGACGCCTCGGTACTCTGCGGCTGCGCTTGCCCCCTTTGCACCAAAGAGGAAAGGAGGACGCTGCGCGGGCTGGCACCCGCCTGGCGCCCTGAGTCGTCATGGCTTGCATCACGGGCACCTCGCGAGGTACCCCGCCTTGATCTCTCCGCCTCCTCGTGAGCCAGCCTGACGAGGCCGTGCCTGAGGAAGCTCCGTGTCGTCCGCCCCGCGAGGCTTGGCCCCTCGCGAGGGTCTTGAGTTTGTGTTGGTGAAGATGGGCAGTGCTGGCCCCCCCTTTGAGCCACGCCGCAGGCCGCAGGCAGGCAAGTCTGGGGACCCCCGTTCCCAGAACGCCGACAGCATGCACAAGGTTTCTTCATATACTTTCCAGAAGGCTTCAATTTCTGGGACACGAACCGAGACTTTGGCAGAGTCAACTTAAATTCTTTCCAAGTGGTTACTCCTTGCCATCCATTGATGGTTTGGTACATCCTCCACCAAGTAGCAGCACCTCTTTCAAAGCACCGAAGAGCATGTTGGGTCATATCCTTTCCGACTATAGGGTTATTCTTCATGTGATCCTCCATGTTCTGAATCCATCGGTCCGTCTCCAATTGACTTATCGGTCCAGAAAATATAAGCTCATCTTCATCCATCCTATATTGGGTCCATGGGTTCGGGGTGAGATAAGAGAGATAGAGAGGGATACACAGAATACAAACAAAAGTTTTGAAAAGACAGATTTTATTTATGGTTGTCGGGAAAAACATCAAACAAATGACAGCTCACAAACATCGCATCTAACATAGGTATATAACAGGGGTTTGGTCTTCTAAAGGTCAATAAATCTTCAACGTCTCCAAACTCTTCAAGCTTTGTTCATGCCTCTGATGGCTTCTTCCAATCATGCTTGTCTTTCTCCAGTTCTTTTGCCAGATCATCTCTGTTAACGTGAAATCTTTCGTGACATCCTTTAATATTCCGGAGTTGCATTTCAAACTTCTAGGTTTCAACATCCTTGGCATGAACCATGGTCTAGTTCCTAACAAATCTCCGGTTTCTCGAGGTTTTGCTCCTCCAGCTTGGCTACTCTCATCTTCAGGGTCCTGAGTTCCCCATGAAATACTCCCTTGTCAAAATACTGCTTCTTGTAGGTCCATCTTAACTTCTTGTTGTAACACTCCAGATCCTGGTGATACACCAGCTAAGGTTAAAATTGCATCCTTAACTCAGCATGGTGACAATAGCATCAACGGGCGATATCATCAGGGGTAGCCGTGTTTCTGCCCTTGTCATTGCCATGAGCTATCTTTCATAATTGATATCTCCTGCCTTAGGGTTTTCTTGACAAAACTTTGAGTTCTCATGCTCCTTGTTTCAGTCTTTCTCCGATACACCTTGATCTCGGGTATTGACAACTTCCATAGTCTGCCAAGTTCCATAAGGGTAGCCTTCCTAGGTCATACAAATCTGGGAATTCTTCAGAGCCTTCAAATTCTACTTGTCTTGGGTCTTCAACCATTGTAGTTTCCATTATTCAGATGCACGAAAAATACTCTTCATTCCGAAGTGGTCTTAGTTGTCCGATATCTTGTACTTCTTGGAGTGGTCTCATCAGTCGAATCTTCGTGTGGTCAAAAGGGGAAAGGGGTATAGTTTCACTGAAAGGAAATTTTTGAATAAGCTCAGAAGAGAAGAGAGGTAAAAGGTCTTTTTGAAAGGGAAAGTTGTAGAGAAAAATCTTTGCTATGGGCTTGCCAGTTTCTAGGGTCACATCCTATAGTCAACCTGGCTCTGATACCATCTTGTAGCGACCCGACCCGAATGGATCAAGTCTCTGTGCTTAAGTGTCATCCCTGGATCGGTATGCTGACACACACAGTACTCGAGGATTTATAACAGAGGTAAATCACATGTATAAGTAACGTAAATACTATTACCTCAATCCAAATAGCGGAAGTAACAAGGTTGTGGATTCCCATCAACACCAACGGCAAAGTTGAGTGTAGAAATAGTAACCCTAACGTATCACTTACTCGTCGTAAGATTCCTGCAACATGAGACGTTGCAGCCACAAAGGGTCAGTACATTGAATGTACTGGCAAATTCACACCATAGAGAATGATGAATAAAGGCTATCACTACATGCATATTTGGCTGGTGGAAAAGCTCTATGGTTATAAGGTTTTTGTGAAAAGCCAATTTTTCCCTACTGCAAAGGAATAAATTTTATTTAACTATCATGGTGGTTGTTGAACATTGAGAATGGTTGACAGCATCCTCAATCCCAATTAAGTAACATCATTAAACCCAACAATATTCATTTAAAGTAACGTGATGAGATTCACATGATAATCCAGGTACTAGATACTCAAGTTGTCCATAACCGGGGACACGGCTAATCATGATTAGTCTATACACTCTACAGAGGTTTGCGCACTTTTCCCCATAAGACTCGATCGCCTCCGTTTGGTTTCTCGCACTACATGGTGTTTGAGAAGACGGATGACCGAGACATAGTTTTTCAGAAGCGCTAGCACCTTACGATGGATAGACCGTTACACCTACTTTCCCCTACATCTGCTAGTCTACCCTGTAAGAGTTCGCACGACTTAATCAACTATGCTAGAGCCCATAATAGCTTGTGGCTGCACACGGAAGTTTCTAGTATGAAAAATCTCATGATCCCTTTGAGCCTGGGTGGTGGTCCAAAAAAACAGGCAATCCTGGTCTACCCAGGTGCCTAGACAGGCAATCCTGGAATACCCAAGTACCTCAATCCACCCAGATGTGTGTTTAAGTTGCCACCTTAAATAAACCATTAATTAACAATCTCACATCTGTCAGGAATACTCTCAAAACCCAATCCACGTCTACGAGCATAGCATGGCACTATAAGCATAACGTAATAGTAACTCCCAAGGTTTGAATGCAGGGCAATAGGTTCCTACCTCATCAACTACTTCCCAATACCCACATGTTATCAATCCTACTCATGCAATGTTGGAGGGTGAAACTAATGCATAAAAACTGGGTATGAAAGGGATATGATCAAAGTGTGAACTTGCCTGCAATGTTGATGAAGATGATTCGCACTCATAACTCTTGATAGTTCTACTCGTCACACTCCGGTCAATCTATCGTAATCAAGCAATAGTAACCACACATAAGCAATCACTCAAAAGATCAGAAAGAACGAAGAAGACGATTCGGAAAACATCAAAACCAAGCAAATAACTCTTGCAACATAAAACAATTTCTAACAGTACCAAAATTATGTGCATTTATCCTTATTAGAAAGTTTAGGTCAAGAGCTTTGATTTGCAAAAAGAATCAACACAAACAGAGTTACGAAACTCAAGTTATGATCAAACGAAGTTTGAATTCAAATCTGATCTAATTCAAATTTTAAACTTTTAAAAAACATGTTTGAGTTGGATTACTGGATAGAGGAGATCATAACGAAGACGTGGGCGTTGGTTTCGTTGGATTTGGACAAACGGTTGAAAGGTAATGATCGTTTGAAGTTTAGGGACTAAACTGTAAATACAACCTTCACAGATGAGTCCTTGGCCGAAAATTAAAAGAAAAAGAAAAACTCTATCGAGCGAACGCTCGCTACAGAAGCTAATCTAGCGAATCTGTTCACAAATAGAGCCTAAACAAACGAGCGTTCGTTAAATAGCCGAAACGAAAAAAGAAAAAGAAAAAAATATGTACAGACCGAGATCGTCGGATCTTGATCCGACGGCGGGGATCGAGGCTAGGGTTTACCCAAACTACGGCGATACGGAGCGGTGGCGTGGCGGCTCTGGCGAGGGGTGGCTGGTGGCTGCGCGGGGCGGGCACTAGGCGGCACAGGGCAGCAGCGCGCGGGCGGCGGCGGCGAGCAGCTTGGCGGCGCAATTCGGGCGGCGGCGGCGGCAACAAGGGTGGCGGCGGCGCGGCGAGAGAGAGAGGAGGCGGGGTCCGGGGAGCAGCGCTATATAAAGGGGAGGGCCGGGGAGGCTTGCGGGAGGGGCAAGGCGAGGCGACGGAGGAGTCCGCGGCGGCTACGGCGTCGACGACGACGTGTGGGCGCCGGAGACCTGCGGGGACGGGCGCGGGGCTCGGCTGGGCCGCGGCTGGCCTGGCCTGGTTGGCTGGGCCGGCCCGGTTAGGTGGGAAGGTTTTTTTTAATAAAAAAACATTTTTCCAGCAAAACAAAAAAAACGCAAAAATAAATAAAATTTTACATAGGCATATAATATATCAAAATTTTGAGAAAAAGATTTTCTACAACGTGAACATTATTCTAGCTCCAAATAAAATACACAAAAATTAAAATAAAACAAAGAGTGCTACAGCTCTAATAAAATCCAGTAAAATCATTTTAAAATATCAAAATGAATTCAAATTTATTTCTCTCCAAGTTTTCTGATGTAGGGAATCATGTTACCCTAATTTCCATATATTTTATTTTTGGAGAAAAATAATTTTAATAAAACTCAAATATCTCCAAATTGAAAATAAATTCAAAAGAACCTTGAATTTAATTCTTTGAAACTCCCAACTCATATTTCATATAATATGAAGAAGTCATTTTATCTTCTCTCATGAAAATCATTAAGCTGCATGAAGTTTATGAATTGAAATATTTCCAAATGAAATTCAATTATTTTCAAATACCCTTTCATTTAATTAAATGGAAGAAGTCATATCATCTTCGCTCAAGGGTTTTGTATTTGAAAAGAATTTGAATTCATGGAGATTAGAAAGCAAATATGAAAGTCTGGGAAAGTCCTTTTATTCCCTCTCATTTAACTTTCAAAAAGTTTCGAATTCACTCACTTTCAGAAAATCAATCAAACAGTCAATCAAATCTATCTATTGTTTATAACATTCCAAAATTTAGAATTTTGGGATGTTACAGGTTGATAAGGGACTAATCGATGAATCGGGCATTTAACTGAATATATCTGCAACCCATTTATCGTGAGGTTAACTAGTGCCATATGTAATATATCTAAGGCTACATAGCAACATGCACTGTACTTAATGTCTAAATATGCAATCCTAGGCTACATAGCAACAATGAAGAGTGTTACATTAATGTTCTGATGATGGCTAGATATACGTAGAAGAGCAGCAGCAACAACAGCAACAACAACACAACCCTGTTTGAATACTCAACTTAGCTAGAGGTTAGAGTTAGTTTCTAGCTCATGACTAACCCTGAACTAACTCCATCCAAAGAGTTGTTTGGATGGCAGGGTTAGATTGACAATAAATGCACTAGGAGAACTAGTTCCAATTAGCACCTCTTGGGTTGGATAGTTTTTTTTGGGTGGGTTATAGATGCAACTAGCTCAAACTAGCCCTTTGTAACCCATGGATACAGCAGCAGTTAATCAGCCGATAATTTGTAAGAATGCAATAAACTCTTTCCGGCACATAATATAAGATGTTAATTCATCTAATATGTGAGTATATTAGATGTTATAAGATATTATAAAAGAATATTGTACTACATCATTGTGCAATTGTTATTTAGCTTCTAATATTAACTTGGTGCTTTTAGGTACATATGTCATTGGTAAAGATCGCGCTTCGACCCTTTCTGCGTATGGGGCAATGAGATATCAATGAACCCGCATCAAGTGAGGAAGATGATAAAGATTATTAGTAAAATGGGTCCAAAGATGGCAATTAAACTATTTGTTTACTCTTTATCCAAGACAACAACGAACTGCAGGATGGTAAGTAAGAACTCTGCAGCCTTCTTTTTACTGCCCATAATGAGTTGTGTTAGATGACAATGTCTGAATCTTTTTCCTTTGCAGTGGTTGCCGAAGCAGTTTACTCAAGATTACCTCTTAAACTACATGATTGGTAGGCATGCAAAGGTTAAAGTATTTCTACCAGAACACGATAATTATCTCGATGTTTTCATGAATGCCATGAAGGATGGTTGGTCGGCCATCACAAGGGGTTAGACTAGAGTCGTGTGTGCCTTCTGCATGGAGGAGGGCACAATATGCGCATTCCGCTTCACCTTGTTCAGCAACCAGAATGTATTTTGCCTCTTTCTTTTCCGTCTTTAATAGTACAAGTATACTACTGTGGTTCATCATTGTTTATTTGGTTCTTATGTAATTCTTGAACATATGTACCTATGAATCAAATAATGCATTGGTTGTTTGAACCTGATGGATATGAATAAAGCTAGCATACATTCAAATTCAAATTCAAATCTGGTACAATTTGAAATAGCAGCAATTAAATTAAGGTGAAATTACGCTCTCCAGGTCATTACGGCACACACGGTTGGTAAAACACAAACGTTTGCGATATACACCATAATCCAAGACGGTTCACAGAGAGGAAACGTGTGCAAGCATGCATACAGTTGCCGTTTGCAAAGCGTGTACGATGTCAGACAATATCACAAACGGTGTGGGCAAACTAAACGGTTGCGTTAGTTGCCTTATCGTACACGATTCGCAACCATGAACTGTTTCTAATAAAGTATGCATCATAAACATTGCATCACAGAATAACATGTGCGATAGTTGTCGTGTAAAACGATGTTACGACGGTCCGACGTTTCGTAATCCTGTCCGACACTCGTACGACGATTAGCTAATCTTCTTAATTAGTTATTGCATATGGTTTGGGAAAAGTGAATGTGTGTGATTGTATGCTTATCATACACGTTCTATCATAGTGAACCATTTGTGATGGGCCACGCATCCTAAACATAGCACCACAGAATACCGACTGTGATGGCAATGCACGCACAAACGAGTAGGAGTACTGTATATGCATCTTGGCTCCCTATCCCCGACGGTTTCTAGGTCGTGTGGCAAGGATCCCCTATCACCGTCACTCACTAGGCGACGGTTCCAAATGCCGTCGCGGAAAGGGGTTAAAAACCGTTTGTATAGCACCAACGCGTACCAATGTGTGGGTAAAGTGTACAACATCTGCAGAGTGTAAAACTATTCGAGTAACCATGGACGACACATGAATCTTTCTTTACATACATGATCTCTCTTGCTCATTCCCTCTTTATTTTTACACCTGTAAATAGTAGGGGGGCTTATTCCCTCTTTGTCCATGTTGCTAGAACCTATAAAGAGCGGTCGAGGACCCTCACATTGATGAAAGTTATGCTAGAGATAAAACTTGTTTTCTGTTGTTGTTTAAAATTGTTGTTTATCCAATTACTGTTATATTTCAAACAAAAGTTGTTCTTATGGAAATGAGCCATACAACTTTCCTTTGAAACCACATGTGGTTAATAGGTCCTCCTCTGAGGTAGGCATGTTAAGTACGGAATATACCAACGGAAAAAATGTACTTCAGAGTTCTACGAAGATGAGGGTGAAGACTATGACTACTACGAGGATCCAGATGAGTGAGGTCCCGTAGAATACATCGATTACGTGTGGTTGAGATGGAGTGGCTATGCGTTTTTTCGCTGCTTTGTGGATGCAATAGAAGTCATGGAAATTTTGCTATGTATGCCTTGTTGCAAGAGATATTCAAACTTGTAATACTTTTAAATGCTTTGTAATGACCATTTCGCTGTGATGTCAAGTTGATCCTGAATTTTTTTAGAGGAAGTTGATCCTGGATTGAGAAATATACATAAGAGAGCCTGAAAATTATTTTCGAGTTCTCATAGTTAAATTTTTTTAATATGCATTGAATATTATTTAAATATACGTCAAACTATTTTAAACACATAACACACATTTTAAAGATAAATTATTATTTTAACAAGTATTTTAATATTTTAAATCTTTAGAAAATCTAACCTGTGTTTTTTTGTGACAAACAGACTGAAGAACACAACTAAAAACCAAAGAAAAAAATTGGTGAAGGGGACGCACAACCCGTCAATAAACTAGGCCGGGCTAGTAGGCTCTGACCTCTGTGTGTGACCTCAACTACCTTGAGTCCTCCAATATCCTCCCGACTGGGATTCGATCTCGCGCCCTCACACTTCCACACGGAGAGGCCAGACCCCGCACCAGCTAACTGTTAGTGAATATTCAAAGTGCAAAAGGTTTCAAGAATAAAAATGTATACGCGCTATTTATTGCGCATTACACTGTAGCGTTTATATTTTCCAATTATATGAAAATATGTTCACATATTATAGATGGAGTTCACGAGCATGCAAAAAAAATTCGTGTATTCAAAAATTAGTTCACCAAATCGAAAAAGTTCATGTATTCAAAAAATTGTTCACGAATTCAAAAGAAGTTCATCGATTTTCAAAAAACGTTCATCGAATGTGAAAAAAAGTTTACTGATTTGAAAAAAGTTCATCAAAACTGAAAAAAGTTCATCGGTTTTGATAAAAAGTTCATCGACTTTGAAAAAAAAGTTCATCAATTTTAAGGAAAAGTTCAGAAAATTTTAAAAGTTCATCAAATTAAAAAAATAAGTTCCTCTATTTTGAAAAGGGTCATAAATTTGAAAGAAGGCTCACAAGTTCCAAAACATTTAGTTCATGGATTTAGAGAAGAAGTTCATCCATTTGAAGAAAACAATTACGAATTTGGAAAAAGAAAGTAGAAAAGGATAGAGAAAAAAGAAAAAAAGGAAAAAGGACAAAGGACAAATGGGAATAAATGAATGGATGAAAATATGTATGCTATCACACCTGGTGAAGTGGTCAAGTTGGTTACAAAGCCCTCGTGGCAGGTTCGAATCCTAGCTCGTGCGATTTTTTTGGAGTTTATATAGAGTTTAAAAAACAGGGAAAAAAGTAATATGGGCCGGCCCAACTAAGACGCGGGAGTAGCTGCTACAAGCGCTGGTTAGCGAAAAATAGTACAAATCGGCGTCTACAAAGGAATTACCAGCCATTACAGTCAGCCATATGATGTGTCTCAAAAAAAGTCAGCATATATAATATTTGCTGGAAATTCTAAAATCAATAATTAAGGGGTACCTCTTGCAAAGATTACTCTCATTTTCTTGAGAAGTGGCGCATTGTATGTGTGTTATTTGTCGCAGTCTTGGAGTTCTTTTTTCGTAAATTCATTTTAAAAATATATTTATCTCTTAAACCATGCGTTCAAATTACAAACAGTTTACACCGTTGGATTTCTCACGCCGAGAACTTTGAAACTAAATCTCATGTCAATAGGTTTCTGACACTCGAAAAAAAGCCCAGAACCAGGCACCAGAGTTGCGCTTTGCCCTTATTGGAAAGCACACTTGTACTTCTTATGGTAAAAACATCGCTTGCCCAAAACACAAAAAAGAAGAAGCAAAAAGGCAGGAAAACGTAGGAAACAACAAGCAAAATCCGACCCCACCCACTCCACCCAAACCAACTCCCCGTGGACAATCCAGAAAACGCATGCAATAACAAATGTGTCCCTGCGGGGTAAGGCCAACGAGCGACACGTAGCGGTAGCTGGGCGCAACACAGAGTGCTCGTGTGTGTTCACTAGGAAGCCACCACAGGGGGTACCTGTTACTTTGTTAGTCCCCAAAAATCCATGTGCTGCTCATTGCGACACATAGTTAGGGCCTTGCATAGAGATCTTTACCCGAGCGTAGGAGCTAGATCGACCCACTTTTTTCTTTTCTTTTTCATTCTTTTTCTTTTCTACTATTTATTTTTATTTATTTATTATTTTTCTTTTTTTGCAAGTTCATTTTTCATTTTTATTTTTTTACAATTTTTAAAACCATTCTGATATGTCAACAAATGTCCAAATTTTTTAATATTCTAATAAATGCTCCCATTTCAAAAAATCATAAACTTATAAAATTTTCTAGTTTTTTATAAAAATGTTGGTGTTTTCAAAAAATTGTTCAGAATTAAAAATGTTATTTTTTAAATAAAATTGTTAAAATTATCAAAAAAAAATCTCTTTTATATATTTTATCCCTAATTAAAAAATTATTGGAAATTTAAATGATAACACATTTTTTCTAGAAAATAAATTTAAAATCGCGCTATAGTGCCTTGCTGCTAATGGGCCTGCCCAGTCAGAGTCGCTTGTGGGCGTCGTGTCGCTACTTGCCGTAACAAGCGACATATAGGAGATCCCAACATTTACGGACCCTTTCGGCCTTTGGGCCTGCTTACTTAGGTCATTTTCTCGTGTGTTTTTTCCTTCAGCTACTTGGTTTATCAACAGTTTTTTTTCTCTTGGAATTCCAGCTAACTAGGTTTCAGTGCATCAGCTAGGCGCAAGAAAAATATAATTGTGAAGCTAAAAGATGTAACTGGTGTTCTTAGAGAAGGAAATGAGGAGATCAAGCCCCTGATACAATCTTATTTTAACGACCTCTTCACATCACAGGTCTTGGGGACCAATGAAACCTTGCTAGAGAGAGTTACACCACGGGTCCTCAGGTGATGAATGATACTTTGCTCAAACCATATACGGCAGAGGAAGTTCGAAAGGCTATGTTTAGTATTGGCGATTTCAATGCCCCAGGTACTGACGGGCTGCATGCAGTTTTTTATAAAAAGTTTTGGTCTGTCGTGGGTGATAAGGTGACAGAAGAGGTTCTGAACGCCCTCAATAGCCGCATTATACCGGAGGGGTGGAATGATACAGCAGTGGTGTTGATACCGAAAGTTGATTGCCCTGAGCTTATTTCCCAGTTCAGGCCAATAAGTCTTTGTAACGTCATGTATAAGGTAATCTCTAAATTGCTATCTAATAGATTGAAAGTATTATTACCAGATATTATCTCTCCGACCCAAAGTGCCTTTGTGCCGGGGAAATTGATTACAGATAATGTACTAGTGGCTTATGAGTGTTTCCACGCGATTAAGAAAAAGAGACAAGGAAAGAGTGGCTTGTGTGCGGTGAAGCTTGATATGCATAAGGCCTATGATCGCGTCGAATGGAATTTTCTCTGAGATATGATGACCAAATTGGGCTTCCATAGTTCATGGGTGGAGATGATTATGGCTTGTGTTACTTCTGTTAATTACAGAGTGTGGTTCAATGGAGATGAAACAGAGGCATTCACTCCTACAAGGGGGCTCAAGCAGGGAGACCCCTTGTCTCCTTATTTATTCTTAATCTGTGTTGAAGGGTTATCCAGTCTATTAGCGCACGAAGAGTTGATCGGTGGTATCCAAGGGATTAGGGTGTGCCATAGTGCACCATCAGTTTCACACTTGTTATTTGCTGATGATTCCCTTATTCTGATGAGGGCGGATAAGTTGAATGCCACGTCACTCAGAAATGCTCTAAACATGTACTGTGTTAGCTCAGGACAACTGGTTAGCGATGCAAAATCCAGTGTGTTCTTCAGTCCCAATACTTCAGTGGAAGTGCGAGCGGATATCGGTTCACAACTTAATATTGTCTTAGAGGCGATTTCGGATAAGTACTTGGGGTTACCGTCAAAAGTTGGAATTAACCGAAGTGACAGTTTTCAACATCTAGTTGATAGAGTTTGTGCACTTATTAATGGGTGGATCTCAAAAATGTTATCAATCAGCGGGAAAGAAACTCTTTTGAAGGCGGTGGCACAGGCTATCCCGGTTTATGCCATGTCGGTTTTTAACATCCCGAAGAATATTTGTAAGGCTATCTGTGATGCTATTGCTAGATATTGGTGGGGTGACACACAAGAAAAAAAGAAGATCCACTGGAAGGCATGGTGGAAGATGTGCATTTCTAAGAAAGAGGGAGGTATGGGCTTTCGTGATTTACATTGTTTTAACAAAGCTATGCTAGCAAAGCAGTGTTGGAGGCTACTATTCGATCCAGACTCTCTATGCGCCCAAGTACTATGGGCGAAGTATTATCCGGATGGGGACTTGATGAATGCATATTTGAAAAAAGGTTCATCGTATACTTGGCAGAGTATCATGGCGGGTATGAAAACCTTCAAGCTAGGGGCGATTTGGCGACCAAGGAATGGTGCTTCAATTGATACTTGGTCTGATCAGTGGATACCCACAAGCCATGACCGCAAGGTAATGACCCCTAGGGGGCTATGTTTGTTACAAAAAGTCGATGACTTGATTGATCCAATTTCTGGAAATTGGGATGAGCAGCTCGTGCGTGAAAACTTCTGGCCGGTTGATGCAGAGAGGATATTGCAAATTCCGTTGTCATCTCATGGACAATCAAACTTCATCTCATGGCATTTTTCGAAGTCAGGTTGCTTTACTGTCCGCTCAGCGTATCATATTACATGGAAAAAATGAATATAGGACACGAGCTCGGTTGGACTCGGGAGGAGGCAGAATTGATCCACATCCTGTGTGGATGTCTCTTTGGGGAAGAACTGTCCCTCCTAAAGTACATGTGTTCAACTGGCGGGTGTTACATGGGATCGTTCCGTTCTACTGCACATTAACAGATCGTCATATGAAGTCCCCTATAATATGCCCAGTTTGTCGAACTACCCCTGAGGATCTCCGCCATATGTTATTTACATGTGACAGATCCAAGAAGGTGTGGGAGGAACTCGGTTTGAAACCTACCATTGAAAATGCTGTAGCACAAGAGAGGTCAGGTTCAGTTATTTTAGAAAAGCTTCTCTGTTCGGACCTTGAGGGAGAAGCAAGGATCCCGATTGCAAATGGAGATGAGATGATTATGATAGCAGCTTGGTATCTTTGGTGGGATCCTCGGAAAATTATCCACGACGAGAAGTGTGGCACCCCGGTCCGTACAGCAATGAGTATACGAGGCATCGTTGCTAATGCTCTCGCTATGAAACCAAGGGTAAAGGACAGAAAAGTGAGGTGAGAGAGGCCTGCTATGGGGGTCTTAAAGCTTAATGTGGATGCAAGTTACCATGCTGATGAGGGATCAGGAGCAACGGGAGCAGTAATTCGGGATTGTACGGGCGCTTTTATTGCAGGATGTTGTTATTATAAACAGCATGCTATGGATGCACCATCCGTGGAGGCTCTTGCTCTACTTGATGGCTTACGCCTAGCTGACAATCTGGGCATTTCAACTCTGGTAGTAGAGTCTGACTCACTAGAGACTGTCCAAGCTATCCTTGACCCATCAGATTACCGTGCTTCAGCGGCGGTTCTTACTGATGACTGTCGAAAGTTATTGACTGTGTTCGGCAGGGCGACTGTTGTTCATTGTGCTCGGGAAGGTAATGCGGCAGCGCATGGGCTTGCTCGGGCTAGTTACAGAGGAAATTTTTCTGGAGAGTGGCGAGATAAACCTCCTGATTTCTTACTCCCCTTCCTTGTAACTGATATGATTATTGTTTAATAAAGGTTGCCGAATCTCAAAAAAAAAAGGTTTCAGTCTTCTTGTCTTTTCCGTTACTTTCCTTTTCACATTACTGTATTTTTTTACTTTTATGTGTTATGTTTTTATTTTCCTTTATCTGAAATAACATTTTTTACAGAAATTCTTGAATATTTGTTAAAACATTCATGATTATGTCCAAATTTGTAACTTTTTTACAATTCGGATACATTTTAAGGAATTCATGAACATTTCTTGAAAATATGGAATATTTACTAAATATCAAGATTTTTTTAAATTAATGAATAATTTTTAAATGTCCATGTACATTTTTTAGTTGCGAGAATATTTTTTCAAATTCATGTGTTTTACCCTTTTGTTAAATGAATAACTTATTATCAAAAATCCCGATAAAAACACAATGACGGCCATAAACTATTTATTGTTCGAACCCTTTGTCGAGTGGTGCGCGTTTTCTCTTATGTTCCATGTGTTTGCGCGTGGAATATGAGGACTCAATGACAACGCCTCATCGTGGCATGATGCCAACCAAGCTTGAGGCAACGGCGCGACCTTGGGCACGGGGTGACGACTACAGAGCTCGGGGCAAAGGCTAGATAACTTGTGCCCTAGGCGACGACGGGGAGCTCGACAGACAAACACGACTGCATCAACTTTGCCTCCATTGTCTCGTCATCATTATCATCCTCATTGATGACCTCGGCCATGGATACATCGCTGATGATGCATGCCAAGGGAAGGAGCTCGACAACGCTAGGTTAAAGATCGTGAATGTCGCCTAAAGGGGGGGTGGGGACGTGGGGTGAATATGCGCTTCAAAATAATTATGGTTTAGGTTTGAACGTCAAGTACACAACCTAAATCGACTAGGCTCACCTATGTGCACCAACAACTTATGCTAAACAAGATAAACAACTAAGTGATAGCAAGATATATATCATGTCATACTATGGTTATCACAAAGTAAAGTGCATAAGTAAAGGGTTCGGGTAAGAGATAATCGAGGCACGCGGAGACGATGATGTAGCCCGAACTTCACACCCTTGCAAATGCTAATCTCTGTTTGGAGCGGTGTGGAGGCACAATGCTCCCCAAGAAGCCACTAGGGCCACCGTAATCTCCTCATGCCCTTGCACAATGCAAGATGTCATGATTCCAATAAGGGACCCTTGATGGCGCTCATCGAACCCGTACAAATGGCAACCCTTGGGGGCAGTCCCCGAACCCGTAAACTTTGGCAACCCTTGGGCGTGGTCGGAACCCGTACAAATTGCTCGGGGCAATCACCACAACCTAATTAGAGACTCGGACACAAGCCTGAAGCTTTACACCATAATGATTGAGCTCTGAGACACCACCAACCGTCTAGGGTGCCCAAGCACCCAAGAGCAATAAGCTTCTCTTACACGTATCACTGTGAAGAACTCAAAGAAATGCAACTAATGCAATGGCAAGGGCACACAGAGTGCCCAAATCCCTTACTCTCAAATCCCACCAAAGCAACGAAAGCTATCACTACTAGGAAAAGGCCTACTAATGGCGCACCTAATTTGGCCACTAATGGCGCATTAGTGGTGCGCCATTAGTAGCACGCCATTAGTATATTTTACTAATGGCACACCACAGATGCGCCATTAGTATCTGATATACTAATGGCACACCCCTGATGCACCATTAGTATATACAACAGTGCGCCATTAGTATGCCTCCCAGGGAGCCATGTATACCCAGGTGCTTTGGCATACTAATGGCGCACGACAGAAAGATGCGCCATTAGTAACTCCGGCATACTAATGGCGCACTCTTTAATGATGCGCCATTAGTATCCTTTGGCATACTAATGGTGCACTATGATGTGATGCGCCATTAGTATGAATATTAGGTTTTTTTATTTTTTATTTTTCTGTTTTTTGCACAGGTTACAAAATGTATAATTGCACAAAATATATACAGCACACATCAACAACAGATTCATAGAATACAATAGAAGATTAGTCTCTGAATACAATTCATCATTTTAGTCTCCGAATACAAGTCATCATATTAGTCTCCGAATTGAAAAGACCGAAAAAGATAGAACATTATATTACAAGTCTTGAGACCGCGAGTTTGTCTTCACATTACAAGTCGATATCGATCATCTAAACTACCATCACATAGAAGAGAGCTGCGGTCATCACGATGAGCATCATCACGATGAAACTCGTCTTCATCCGGTTCCTCCAATGCTCCCTCCCCTCTCCCGCTAGATAGCGGGCGTATCTAGATTTGGCCTCGGCCCTAGTGGCGTACCCTTTGTAACTGTTACCGCTGAATCGGTGAACCTGTCTCCGACACTCCTCCCAGTCGTCGTAGACTCCGGGAACCTTACCCTTGTACACGACATACCACGGGATCGCTATGCAGTAGCCAAACGAAACGTTAGTACCAATTCACAGACAATACATAAGCAATATATAAGTATGCAACAGAACGATCGGAAGAGAAAAGCAAGACATTAATAGCATTGATTAAATCTTAAGTTGAACGACTCTCGAAACCAAAGAGACATACTACAAGTTCATTAAAGTTTAATTACAACATGAGACTCAAGGGACCGGAGTGTGGATGAAGCCGCCGTCTATCATGGGAGTCATGAAAGAACGGGCGTTGTTAGCCTGCATTTGTAGGATTGTGTCGATGTCACTGTTGGACGGTTGATTTCTGAGGTAGAACTGCCCCACGGTATGAAGGACATCTTGATGGATGATTTCCGCAAACTCCGACTGGATGCGAAAGAATTCTTGTCTGATGTCCGCGTCCTGGATTGCCGACACGCTCGCGGCCCAATCTTTAAGTCTACTAGGTAGCAGAAGTTGATGATGGTCCCGTACGATCGCCCGCATGTGATGGATGGCATAGTAGGCACCCTTCTGACCGCCAAGCGGCTGCTTGACGCAGCAGAACATCGTATTGTGGGAGAACACGTGCTTGCCGTACTTACGAATAGGCCTGGTGAAGGTGCCTCCAGATTTGACGTAGCCGGGGAGAACATCATCAAGAACCTTCTTGACATTTGTGTAGTCTATGTTCGACTGACGGTCCGGGTCGAAATACGTGGCCATGGAATATTTGGGGCTTAGGAGGATGAGCGTGCAACGTGTGTCACTGCAGAAAACATGGAATGTTAAAAGAAAAACGATCGAAATCTAAGAATTCATATGTTACGGGGCGATTGAGGGGAGGACTTACTCGGGAAAGTAAGGCACGAGGAAGTTATCCTTATCTTGGTTTGCCAGAATGACCCCTTCGAGGTAAGAAATCGCGACTTGCCGGTCCCCAGCGCTGCCCAAGATCTTGGCACGCATGTAGAAGGGGTCGACTATCACGATGTTCGGGGTCTTGTCGCGAATGATCCGCATCTCCGTACTCAGCGAAAATAGCCGAACGAAGGTGTAGTGCAGCGGATGAAGGTTCAACATAGCATGGATGTCATCAAACCGCAGGACGATCGTACCCCCGATGGAGTTATCCACAAAGCCCTTGCCCTCTGGCACCTTGGCCGCGAAAACCGGGTATGCCACATCCTTCTCTCCGAGACGCCACTTCTCCAAAGAAAGAACACTGTCATGCAGACTCCGCATAGCACCGGTTGCAGCATCGAGCATATTTCTCGGTAGCATCAGCCTACCTGCCACATGCACCCTCCTCGAGATATCCTTAGGTGAAGGTGGCCCGTCCTGAGCATGGATCGTACTCAGTGCCGGCTGGCCCGCACCCTTGTTAGTCTTTCTTTTGCGTGCCTTCTTCTTCTCCTGTAATGGGACCGAGTTCTGCTCATAGACCGCCTTCTTGAGTGTGTTGGGGCTGATCATATTTTGCACCTCGCCTATCTGAGGCTCGGTGAAGTCGGCAGCTGGAGGCGTCTCCTGAGAGCTGAACTGCAGACGACGCCTGTTGCAACTTGGCTTCTCCGTGGTACCAGCTAGATCGCGCACGTCTTTTGTTGGGTTGGGTTCTTGAGAAGGAGGCCCCATGAAGTCACCACCGTACCCATGATCGGCAAAGTACTGATCGACGTTGGCAAATGTATCGTCGTCGTCGTTTTGATCCTGTGCCATATGCATGTTTGGATCCAGTGGCATAGGGATGTCCGGCACCGTTGCGGCGGTCTTGCCATGGGGCCGACTTGGCGCCGGCACGACTGGCGGTGTTGTCTTTGGGGTGGTGTCCCCCGCCCCCAAACGAATCTGGATCTTCGGCCAAAGCAGGGGCCAGCTCAGGCAGGCGCTGAGGGTCATCACGTCATCATCGTCGGCCCCGACGTGTCGAATTGGAGGTAACAACTCGTCGCAGCCTGGCAGCACCCGAACCAGTTGAACCCTAAACAAGTTGGGTGGCATCTGGGTACCGTGGAACAAGGGGTTGCCCGGTTGAATGATTTTGCCCTTGGCGACATCGACCAACTCGTTGTTCACGAAGTGCAGGAGAGTGCACGGAACGTCGGCGGCGCCCTGCGAAAACAAGTAGGGCGTCAGGGATGCCCAGTCAAAGGCAAGGAGATGAAGTCCTCGACCGAGAGAGGCTTAATTAGTTACTGTGATGATGGCATCGAGCTCGGCTAATGTCGAGGCACCGCCAACGGCGGGCGTGCAGATGACGGAGGGGCCGCTTGCTGCAGAGGTGTCGGCCGACGTACACCCGAGTGCATTAAGCTCCCGTGCCGGCGTCGGAGACACCAATGCCGCCTCCGCCGGAGACACCAATGGCCCGGCCATCGTGTTCTGCGAGTTGCTGGCCGTGAAGCTAGGAATCGGGGGCGGCCCCTGTTGGCCGCCCGCAATCCACGCACTAATCCCCTGGATCAAGGTAGGCACAATAGCGGTGATCGTCGCTCCGAGTTGTTGTTGCACTTGCTCTTGGACAATCTCCGGAATCCGCGCCACCTGTGCCCTGAGTTCTTGAACCTCGCGCGCCAGGCTTTCCGAGCTGGTCTTTTTCTCCTTTCGCCCACCAGTGTTATAGTATGACGACCATTTTGTTGACAAGCCTTTGTCGGCCACACGACCAGCTAACGTCGGCTTACTGAGCTTATCCTTATTCTTCATTACATTCAACACCCTATTTAGAGTGGTGTCCCAAGGGTTGCTCTTAGTCGACCCCGCGCTACTGCTTTCAGTCGCCTGCGGAAGGAATGTGAACCATTTAGAAATTTGGCTTCATTAATTAGAATGCAACCATATGGAGCTAATTACGCGGGGGTGTATTCCTTACCAGAACAAGCTCAAGCGCCCTGGTCTTCGGATCCGTGGTAAGCTCCTTTGTTTTTGGGTCCTTCTTGTACCGGGCCCTGACAAAGTTCTTGGTCTTCTTGTCACCGTATTTATCGAAGAGGGGCGGTAGGCCTTGCTCGGCACGGTCCGCCTCCTCCTTGTCCCATATAGGCTCCGCCACTCTGTAACCGCCGGGACCGAGTGTGTGTTCCCCTAAGTTCAGCTCCCGCATTTCTTTCCCCCACTTACTTGATTCGGAGCTTGCGGTGCTCGAGCAATTGATCTTGAAGTCGTTGTAGTCATCTTCGGTGATCGAAGGATTTTTCTCCTTGATCTTCTCATAACTCTCACCTTTCTCGATCATTCTCTTCACATTGCTTTTCCAAGTAGACAGGGCCGTGCTCATCTTCGTGAGGGCAGCATTGTTCACTTTATTCCCTTTGAGGCTTGTGTTTTCAAATTCAGCGGGGAACTTGTATCGTTCGTGCAGCTTCGTGAAGAGGAGGTTGCGCAAATTCCCTCGATCAGGATGCCTGAGGTTCTCGGTGTTGATCGAGACGGTGCTCCGGAGAATGCACCCGAGCTGAAGCGAGTACCCCTTGACTATTCGTTCGGGCGCCGTTGGATTCCCGTTGGAGTCCACTTCAGTAACTTCCTCCTTGAGGGTGCGGAGCACGGTCGGGCGCCGGTCCTTCCGTTGCCTCTTCGGTTGGCCGCCATCTGTGCGTGCGCCGCCATCATCAGTGGTGGCATCCTCGGCGGCACCATCAGTGGTGGCATCAGTGGGGTCATCCTCGGCGGTACCATCAGTGGTCTCAGGATCGGTGGGGAAGGAGGCGTCCTCATACAAGTGAGGTTGTTCCTCCATCTCCTGGGACAGCTCCCAGAATTTCTTGCCGCCCGAACCCCCGGCCTCATCGTTGTTGGCCATGTTTCTCTATAAATAGGAACAAAGTTTGGTCAAAAAGTTGGTTATTGTCAAGGAACAAGATCTCTAAGTTGACCAAATAACCTAATTCTCGAGGAATGTCGCCAAAAAGTTGGTTATTGTCAAGGAACAGTTGAGAGATGTTTGTGATATTGCCTAGGTGTTTTGGGATAGAACCTGTTAGTGTGTTGTTGCTAAGGTCCAAGTCCACGTTCTCAGGGTAACCTAGTTCTTTAGGGGTGTGTCTAGAAAGTTAGTTGCTGCAAAGATACAAGGTTGTGAGTTTGGTCAAATTGCCTATGATGTTTGTGATATTGCCTTGGATCTTGAAGGCACTGTTGCATGATGCAGTGGTACAGCCAGCATGGGACCTCATCTTTGCAGGCTAATTTTCTAGATTGTAACACTGGGATTTGTGCACAAGCTAAGCTAGCTAAGACAGTAGCTTCCTTGCAACCCACAAAAGACAAAGGAAAAGGGGTGAAAAGGGGGAGATGGTTAGCTTTGATGAGCAGGCAACATCTTCCTAACCCCCTTCTTCTTGTCTCCTCTCACTATCTCTCTCACACACATGGCAAGCAAGGGTGTCTGAGTGTGTGAAAAAAATACTAAACTAATCCAACCACTAAAGCAAATTAATTTTTATTTCGGTTGAGAATCGGGCACCTTCTAGGTCAAGAAAATTGGGCATGACCTTTGCTAATTTTCTTGACCTAGGAGTGCCCCATTTCTCAACCGAAACGGAAATTAATCAACGTTTCAGGAGAAAGGGGTCATTTTAGAAGATCACAAGTAGCAGCAGCATCACTTGACAAAATCACAACTAGCAGCAGCATCACAAGTAGTACAACAGCAACATCATCACAAGTAGTACAGCAGCAGCATCATCACAAGTAATACACTTAGCTACCAGTTCAGAAATACAGCTAAGATAAGATCATCACCACATTTTAGAGACATAGCTCATCATTTTAATTCTTGCAGATAAGATCATCACCACATTTCAGAAATACAACTTCATAGGTTGTTCTCTCCATCAAAACCAGAATAAAAAATGGCCATGTCATGCTTGGGAATAGCACAAGTGACATGAAAATTCAGGAGTAGGAGATCACAAAAGTACAGTCCACAGGTTACTCCAAGTTTCTGAATTTTCTGTAAGAAAAGAACTAAAAGAAAAGAAATCCTAGGGTTAAAAAATCTGGAGCAAGTCCTAGCAGAACCACAAAATGTTCATCTACTCAAATTAATGTCCAAACAGTGTCATATCTGAAATTAACCTGTCAAGTTCACTGCTCAAACATGAAGTACCAGCAACCTTTAACAAGAAGTACTCAAACTGTCAAACATGAAGTACAAGCAACCTGCTATGTTAGGAGTACAAGAAGGATCCTGCTGCTGCTCCAAACAGCACTAGGAAACAGGCATGCATGCACTGGTTTGCCAAAACAGAGCACTTTAGTCCTCTGTTTTTGCTAACTACTACACATACCCCCAAGTGAACCACCACAACATCTAAAAGCTAACAATTGTTTTTGCTTATATAATCAGTCTTTTTGTGCTAAAAACACCATAGAACAACTGCTCCAAATTTCTAAATAAACTGTCATTTCATTTTATTCAATAATGAACTGTACTCTTTATGGGTTTTTTAGTTAAATGCAGAAAATCCAAAGTTAATTCTGCCGGGCTTTTCTATGTTTTTTATACATAACTGCTAAAACCCTAGGAGTTAACTGAGCCACCAACAGAATGTGGACTTAAAAAGAGAGAGTCACGGACAGTGACATGATACATTTTCATAAAATTAGCGAGTTTTACTTATGGTGCACAAAGGAACAAGTACTGCAGTGCACTTAGAAAAAAATGAAGGAACTTCTCTCTACCACACGTAATCTGATTCTTTCACATTGCTTGTCTTTTCCTTTTTTTACTCAATAACGGTAAGCACTAATACTCTTAACTGCACTATAGAAACTGAACCAAATGAACTCCATGGGTGCTGCCATCTCACCCGTCATTGACGGCGCAATGAAACAATTTTATAACTGGTGTTTGTTCTTCTCAAAGTATATTCCTTAATCGCAATGGCTAGCTGCTGAAACTATACGTAACAGTCAAAACACAAACAGGGGGAAGCTCACCGGGGCACCGGGGCACCGGGGTGTCGGGGCGGCTAGGGCATCGGGGACGGCGCAGTGAGGACTTCTAGTCGTAGGCGATTTCCTTGGCGTCCGCACGCACCACCAGCCACGACGAGCGGCCGTTCTTGGACCTCCTCAGCCTCCCCTGCTCATTACACCCAACAGCACCGATCAGAGAAACGGCGCGGCGAGGCAGAGGAACGGCGCGTGAGAGAGGGGTGGGGAAGCGGGGGTTACCTGGGAGGAGAAGGAGCAGAGGAGGGAGGCGGGGCGTCGAGGCGGCGTCGGGGCATCGAGGCGGCGAGGCGGCGTCGGGGCGTCGAGGCGTCGAGGCGGCGTCGGGGCAGCGGCGGGGCAGCGGCGTCGGGGCGGCGTCGGGGCGTCGAGGCGGCGGGGCAGCGGCGTCGGGAGAGGAGAGGGGAAGGGGATCGAGGGCGAGGGCGAGGGAGAGAGAGGGGATAGGGAGGGGCCGGGAAGGGAATATGGATGGGGCCGGGCACAATACTAATGGCGCACCATGCCTCGGTGCGCCATAAGTATATCCATACTAATGGTGCACCGAGGGGTGGTGCACCATTAGTATTTTTTTCTTATAGCAATGGCACAATACTAATGGCGCACCACCCCTCGGTGCGCCATAAGTACATCCATACTAATGGCGCACCTCACCGTGGTGCGCCATTAGTATTTTTTTTTTTGATTTCTGCTCGAGCCAACAGGTTATCTTCCACCTAACCTGATCCACACCAAGTCCCCTCTACTAGCTCGACTGGTCAGCAGCCAGTTCTCACACCAGGAGGTCCTGGGTTTGATTCCCAGGCTCCACAAATTTTTTTATGCATTTAAAATGTTGTTTGATACTTATTTGTGTTTAAATATGTTCAAACTTGTTTAAATCATAACAGTAATATTTTTTATAAGACAGTAATAATTTTTTTTAAAAATATCATCAAACAGTAATGCCGGTGGAGCGGGGGAGGGTGCGCGGGGTGCGGGGGGTCGGCGGCGGCGGTTGAGTAGGGGAGGGGTGCGGGGGGTCGGCGGCGGCGGTTGAGTAGGGGAGGGGTGCGGGGGGTCGGCGGCGGCGGTTGAGTAGGGGAGGGGTGCGGGGGGTCGGTGGTAGCGGTTGAGTAGGGGAGGGGTGCGGGGGGTCGGCGGCGGCGGTTGAGTAGGGGAATCGAAGGTGCGGGGGGTCGGCGGCGGCGGCCGGTGGACCGGGGGGTGCTCGGCGGCGAGGGGGACTGGATCTGGCGAGGTGGGATAGCGATCGAGATGGAGGGGGATCGAGATCGAGTGTCCATGAAATTTAAAAATATTCATGATAGTTCAAAAAGTGCCCATGAAATACAATCGAGAAATGAAGGCTATGATTTAAATACAATCGATCTTAGCTAGCTATCTGTTCACAATCTTCTTGCCCTTCTTTTTCGCAAATGGAGTTCTTCTGTGGAACGGACGTCCTTTAGGTAGGGTGGTCCTGCTTCTTCTTGTGGTGTATGCTGCTACTTCATCATCGTCGTCATGTTCGATCCTCGGGTCGCCGTACTTGTCGAAGTCTTGCTCATTGGCTACTCCATCCATTCCGATGATCTTCCTTTTGCCTCTCCTCACGACAACACGACTGGGCTTTGACGGGTCAGTAATGAAGAAGCATTGGTCCACTTGGGAAGCCAGTACCCATGGCTCATTTTTCGCGGTGACGTTTGCGCCCGCGGTTTTGGATTTGGGGTATAACCATGGTGGTGAAATATCGGTCTTCTTTTAGGACGCTCTTGGCCCATCTAACACGGAACATCGGGACCTCCTCTCCAGCGTAGCTCAGCTCCTAGATCTCCTCGATCCTTCCGTAGTATCTGTCCTTGTCGTTACCGGTGTAGGATTCCATCGTTACCCCGGAGTTCTGATAACCATCGCTCTTCATGTCCTTGGCCTCGGTGTAGAATGTGTAGCCGTTGATATCATACGCCTCATAGGTCATCAGGTTGTGCTCGGCACCCTGTGATAAGGCGAATATGAGTTGTTCTTCCGCGGAAGAATCCTCATGTAAAGGGTACGACAGAAGCTTCTGTTTGAACCAACACGTGAAACATGAGTTGTTCTCTTTGAGTATATCTCCGTCCGTCCTCTGTTGGCCTCGGTCATTGTACGTCTTCTTAATAAAGGTTTTGTGCTGTACCACCCAAGGATCGACCACGTCTATGTGTTGTAGCGCGACTAGGTTTGCTCTTTCAAAGTCGGCGAGTCAACCCTCGAAGTCGACATGCATTTCGCGACGACCCTCACGGTGACCACATCCAGCGAGCTTGCCGAGGTGCCTGTTGACGGGCAGACCAACGGGGTTCTCGATGCCTAGATAATTCGTGCAGTAGGAGATGCACTCTTCGGTCAGAAAGCCCCTGGCTATGCTTCCCTCTGGACGTGACATGTTGCGAACATATCCTTTGATGACACCATTCATCCTTTCGAATGGCATCATGCTGTGCAGGAACGTCGGCCCGAGTTGGATGATATCGTCCATGATATGGACCAGTAGATGCACCATAACGTCGAAGAATGCGGGCGGGAAGTACATCTCAAGCTCGCATGGTATCACCATGATCTCTTCCTGTAGCCTTCTGAGTTGCCTCACGCCAACAGACTTCCGAGAGATGACGTCGAAAAAGTTGCATAGGCCAAATAGGGTTTCACAGACGTGCGCGTCCATGATCCCACGGATTGCAACTAGAAGTATCTGCGTCATCAGCACGTGACAGTCGTGAGACTTCATCCCGCTGAACTTCAGCTTCACTGGGTCTAGGTATCTGCTTATCTTCCCCGCGTAACCGTAAGGAAGTTTTACTCCTATGAGGCAGGTGAAAAACTGCTCGATCTCCTCCTGACTTAGAGTGAAGCACGCGGGAGGGTAGTCATTTCCGGTCTTCTTGGCCTTTTTGCCTTTGCGACGACTTTCCGTGTCCTGCTTCGCCTCATCATCATCATCATCATCATGATCATCATATATAGCTTGAAGCTCCTGCCTGATGCCCATTGATTTCAAGTCTGCCCTTGCTTTCGGCCCATCTTTGGTCCTCTCTGGCATGTTGAGCAGGGTACCAAGCAGACTCTCGCACACGTTCTTCGTGATATGCATGACATCAAGGCTGTGAGGCACACGGTGGATCTTCCAGTACGGCAAGTCCCAGAAAACAGACCTCGTTTTCCATACCTTCAGCAGCGGCTCTGGCGCCTTTCGCTTCTTTCCCGGCTCTGGCGCCTTTTGCTTCTTTCCCGGCAGTGGGCAGTTTTTCCAATTTTTCAATAGCTCGTCTATTTCCTTGCTGCTCCTCATACGCGGGCGTCCTCGGGGTTCGGTTTCACCATCGAACAGATCCTTGCGTTTTCTCCACGGGTCATCGTCGCGAAGCCACCTTTGATGTCCCATGAACACGGTTTTCAAAGACCCGGGATCTCTATCTAGCTGGCGATATGTTGTGTCATCCATGCACCTGACGCATCCAGAAAATCCGTGGACCACCTGCCCCGCGACATATCCGTAACCGAGATAGTCGTGCACCGTCGTGAGCAGCGCGGCTCTGATAGGGAAATATTCTTTTTCTGCGGGGTCCCACGTATTGGCTGGCGTTTTCCACAGCGTGTCAAGCTCCTCTTTCAGCAGCCCCAGATATAGATTGATGTCGTTCCCTGGTTGTTTCGGTCCTTCAATTAGCATACTCATGTGAATGTACTTCCTCTTCATGCACAACCAGGGGGGAAGTTTGTACATCCACACAAACATAGGCCAGGTGCTATGCGTGCGTCTCTAGCTGCCAAACGGATTGACTCCATCGGTGCTCGCGCCCAGCACGATGTTCCTTGGATCGTTCCCAAATTTTGGGTCTTCGAAGTTCAACGCTTGCCACTGGCTCGCATCCTTAGGGTGACTCAGCATCTTGTCTTTTTTATCTATCTCCGGATCATTTGCGTCATCTTCTCGCTTCTTCTCCTCCCTATCCGCGTGCCAACGCAGGAGCTTTGCTACCTTAGGGTCCGCGAAATACCGCTGCAGACGAGGAGTGATCGGACAGTACCACACCACCTTTCGAGGAGCTTTCTTCCTCTTCTCGTAGCGAGTGACGCCGCAACCCGGACATATGGTAGACCCTGCGTGCTCGTCCCGATAAATGATGCAATTGTTCATGCACACATGGTATTTCACGTGCGGTAAATCCAGAGGACACACGATTTTCTTCGCCTCCTCCAAACTGGTCGGGCACTTGTTCCCCTCGGGAAGACGTTCGTGCCAGAATGACATGTTCTCGTCGAAGCATGCGTCGGTCATTTTGTGTTTTACCTTCATCTCCAGAGCCATGAGCGTTACTTTCAGGCGGGTATCCTCGGGCCTGCATCCTTCATACAATGGAGTAACCGCGTCTAACTCAAGTTGATCCATCTTGGCTTTCTCTTGGGCGGCAGCTCTTGCGTTAGCCGTCTGCTTGAGAAGCAACTCTTGAATATGAGGGTCCTGCACCTAGCCAATCGATGGTCCAGCGTCGTCTGCTCCGCCAGCATCATCATCTTCATGATCATGCCCATCGACTACTCCGGCATCTTCCTCATCATCATGTCCTGCATCTTCTACATGATGACTGTGTACAGCATCACCGTCGTGATCATCTCCTGGGGATTCTTCGTCTTCTCGCCCGCCCGAGCCGCGGTGGTTGTCTTGCTGCCCTTCCTCATTTCTTGCCCGGCCCCCATGGACGACTTCGTAGTCATCTTCATCACCTTGCCACCGATAGCCATCCATGAAACCACGCAAGAGCAGGTGGTCCCGCACCTGCCCGGATTCCGGGTCCGCAATAAGGCTCTTCAGCTTGCATCTTCGACACGGACATCTTATTTCTGTCTCGTTCTTTTGAAACATCTCGGCCTTCGCGGACCTCAAAAACCTATTCACGATGCCTTCGGTCATCATGCGGACCATGGTCGCCTGCGGGGTAGAGCAAAACGATATTTTAGAACCAAGAAAAAATTTGGCATGACTTTCCCTAAAAATAGGACCAAAAAGAATGCTTAATGCCAAAATTCTCGCCGAAACGGAAATGAATCAACATTCCGGCAAAATATTGGCAACTATCGAATTTCAAATACCGGTACACCTCCAAACACAAACACATATGCAACACCACAAACATATGCAACACCACGAACATACATAGATCTAGCTAGGCCATAAAAAGTGCATGTGCACATTGTTGTAGGGAGAACAACATAAATATAGCTTCCCCCCTTACTTACCTATCAAAACAAGGTAATTTAACCACTTAAATTGAATGAATCTATGGTGGAAATGAGGTGAAAAAGAGGAGGCACCCGAGACAAGGAGGAGGTGGAGAGAATGAAGTGGGGAGAAAGTGAGTGTGGGTAGGAGAGGCTGTCCAAAATATCTTGTTGCTGCCCACTTACTAATGGAGCACCAACTCTAAATGCGCCATTAGTAATCCAGGTTACTAATGGCGCACCTCCTGGTGGTGCGCCATTAGTAGTTTTGCAAAAAAAACATACTAATGGCGCACTGTCCGATAGTGCGCCATTACTAGTTTAAACTAGTAATGACGCACGGTGGAACAGTGCGCCATTAGTAGTTTTGCAAAAAAGGGAATAAAAAATATAATAAAAAAAAACAACATTAGTGGCGCACTTTCTGGCAGGTGCGCCATTACTAGTTACAACTAGTAATGGCGCACTGTGTCTGGATGCGCCATTAGTATGTTTGGACAGGCGCACTAGTTAAATTTTTTTTGATACTAATGGCGCACCCTGGGCCAGGTGCGCCATTAGTAGTTTCAACTCTAATGGCGTATCATAAGGTGGTGCGCCATTAGTATATACTAACGGCGCACCGCTTGTCCGGTGCGCCATTAGTGTCAATCCCATCTATAGCCCTTTTTCTAGTAGTGTATGGAGGAATATGAGAGGAAGAACAAGAAGGAGAACACTAAGAACTCCAAGATCTAGATCCAAGGGCTTCCCCTCACATAGAGGAGAAAGTGATTGGTGGAAATGTGGATCTAGATCTCCTCTCTCTTCCCCAAAAAAAACTAACAAAAATCCATGGAGGGATTGAGAGATAGCAAGTTCAAAGAAGGTTAACAATGGGGGCAAAACATGTGCGAAAAGGATGGGGACCTGATACGTCTCCAACGTATCTATAATTTTTGATTTCTCAATGCTATTATATTATCTATTTTGGATGTCAATGGGCTTTATTTTACACTTTTATATCATTTTTGGGACTAACCTACTAACTGGAGGCCCAACCCAAATTGCTGTTTTTTTTTGCTTATTTTAGGGTTTCGCCGAAAAGGAATATCAAACGGAGTCCAAACGGAATGAAACCTTCGGGAACGTGATTTTCTCAACAAACATGATCCAGGAGACTTGGAGTGGGCATCAAGAAACAAATGAGGAAGCCACGAGGCAGGGGCGCGCCTACCCCCCTAGGCGCGCCCTCCACCCTCGTGGGCCCCTCATTGCTCCACTGGCGTACTTCTTCCTTCTATATATATCCATGTACCCCCCCCCCCCCAAACATCCAGGAGCACCACGAAAACCTAATTCCACCGCCGCAACCTTCTGTACCCGAGAGATCCCATCTCGGGGCCTTTTCTGGAGCTCCGCCGGAGGGGGCATTGATCACAGAGGGCCTCTACATCAACTTCATGGCCTCTTCGGTGATGTGTGAGTAGTTTACTTCAGACCTATGGGTCCATAGTTATTAGCTAGATGTCTTGTTCTCTCTCTTTGGATCTCAATACAAAGTTCTCCTCGATCTTCTTGGAAATCTATTCGATGTAATCTTCTTTTGCGATGTGCTTGTCGAGATCCGATGAATTGTGGGTATATGATCAAGTTTATCTATGAACAATATTTGAATCTCCTCTGAATTCTTTTATGTATGATTGGTTTATCTTTGCAAGTCCCTTCGAATTATCAGTTTGGTTTGGCCTACTAGATTGTTCTTTCTTGCAATGGGAGAAGTGATTGGCTTTGGGTTCAATCTTGCGGTGTTTGATCCCAGTGACAGAAAGGGAAACGACGACACGCATTGTATTGTTGCCATCGAGGATAAAAAGATGTGGTTTATACCATATTGCATGAGTTTATCCCTCTACATCATGTCATCTTCCTTAAAGCATTACTCTGTTCTTATAAACTTAATACTCTAGATGCATGTTGGATAGCAGTCGATGTGTGGAGTAATAGTAGTAGATGCAGAATCATTTCGGTATACTTGTCACGGACGTGATGCCTATATACATCATCATACCTAGATATTCTCATAACTATGCTCAATTCTATCAATTGCTCGACAGTAATTCGTTTACCCACTGTAATACTTATCCTCTTGAGAGAAGCCACTAGTGAAACCTATGGGCCCCGGGTCTATCTTCCATCATATTAATCTTCCAACACTTAGTTATTTCCTTTTCCGTTTATTTTACTTTGCATCTTTATTTCTATTTATCATAAAAATACCAAAAATATTATCTTATCATATCTATCAGATCTCACTCTCGTAAGTGGCCGTGAAGGGCTTGACAACCCCTTTATCGCGTTGGTTGCGAGGTTCTTATTTGTTTGTGTAGGTGCGTGGGACTTGAGCATGATCTCCTACTGGATTGATACCTTGGTTCTCAAAAACCGAGGGAAATACTTACACTACTTTGCTGCATCACCCTTTCCTCTTCAAGGGAAAACCAACGCAGTGCTCAAGAGGTAGCAGGACCATTGAGAAAGAAGGCCCCCTTAAATAGCCCCCTTCCCAAATCAAACTGTTATGCCCACAGGTAGTGCACAAGCGGTACTACCGCTCGAGGGAGTGGTACTACCTCTTAGCACGGTCAAAACAACCAAACGAGATAGAAAAACACGAATGGTAGTTCTGCCGGAGAGGTAGTACCGCTTCCGCTCAGGGGAGAGGTACTACCGCTTTACTACCGCCCAAGCGGATTGGGTAACAGAAGCATAAGAATAAGTGAAAGTGGAAGCAGTACTGGCCAGTGGAAGTACCGCCTAAGCAGTACTACCGCTTGAGATGTACTACCGCTCTATGCTCAAGCTGAAAAACTGCCCAAGCAAAACAAAAGGAGCAAGAAAACCAGAACAACTATAACTTCTGCATATGAGCTCCGAATTGAGCAAACTCAAGCTTGTTGGACAGATGACGACGAGTACTATCGAAACAGTGACTAGTTAAAGTAAGGAGAGGCAATAGAAAAAATTGACTAATCATATAGATATGTGAAACCTCTATGAATGAAGAACCGACAAAAACTCCTACATCGAATACATCATAGAAGATGCATATGAACTCTGTTTTTCGATGAACTCGAGCTTGTCATGAAGAGACCATAAGCTCTAAAACTCACAAAGAGGAACACCAACCAAGAACCAAGAAAGGTGATGCAAGGATGCAATGGTTTGAGCTCTCTACGAATGATACCATCAAGCTACTTACTTGAAAGCCCCCTTGAAAGAACGACAATCGATCCTGTAACCCGGTCTCTCAACTTCCACCATGAGATGGATAAAATAGAAAACCCATCAAGGGCAAACCTTTGCCTTGCACATAGTGTACTGGAGCTAGATGATGACAATCTTGACTTCCTCAAGTTGGACCACCTTTCTTGATTGCGTTGGCTTGATGAAGACAAGTAGATTGCTACCCCATACTCTACTATTGGTGAGCCACTCTTGGGCATAACTTCACAAGTCCATTGTCACCACAATGGACGGCAAGCTTCAAGAATGATCTCTTCGTGATTTTTCACTTGAACTCGCACACTGTAATCTTGATGACAATCACCACTTGATGTCATCCTCCATGGGTTGTATGAGATCTTTATCTTGGCGCAAGCCCATGGAAATATACCTAACCCCCCATAGAACTCTCACGTAGACCATGGGTTAGTACACAAAGCATAATGGACAATTCTTACCATACCATGGGATCACTTGATCCCTTTTGGTACATCTTATATGCTTTGCGTGTTGATCAACCTTGTATCATGTCTTCTACATGACCAATATTTGGATAATTCCTTGAATAGCACCTTGGTCATCTCATAAACTCCTTGAAACGAACACATGGAATTCAAGAAATTCCTATGGATAAATCCTTCAAATATATAACTCAAGGTAGCCATTAGTCCATAGATATTGTCATCAATTACCAAAACCAAACATGGGGACACCGCATGTTCTATCACTAGGGTTTGCATGACGCTTTGAGACAGAGAGACCTTTCTATACTAGGCATGAACGCAGTTGTCCTCCAAGCTTAGCCCCTCTCCATATCTAGCTTGACTCATTTTTTGATTATCGGTTAACATGAACACCGTTACTGCTAAGAATTGCTAACTCTTTGACCAACGCAAGAGAAGGGTAGCTATTTGATAACCCACAAGTATAGGGGATCGCAACAGTTTTCGAGGGTAGAGTATTCAACCCAAATTTATAAATTCGACACAAGGGGAGCCAGAGAATATCTGAAGGTATTAGCAGCCGAGTTGTCAATTCAAACACACCTGGAGATTAATTATCTGAAGCAAAGTGATCAGTAGCAAAGTAGTTTGATAGTTTTGATAGTAGTGACAACAGTAATAGTAACAGTAACAGTGATAGCAGTAATTTTGTAGCAAGTGTAACAGTGATGATAGCAGTAGTAACTTGGCAAAAACAATATGGAAAAATTCGTAGGCATTGGATCGGTGACTTGTTGGATGATATTCATCATGAGACAGTTATAACCTAGGACGATACGGCACTAGCTCCACTTCATCGATATAATGTAGGCATGTATTCCGTAAATATTCATACGTGCTTTATTAAAAGAACTTGCATGACTTCTTTTGTCCTACCCTCCCATGGCAGCGGGGTCCATATTGGAAACTAAGGGATATTAAGGCCTCCTTTCAATAGAGAACCGGAACATAGCATTAACACATAGTGAATACATGAACTCCTCAAACTACGATCATCACCAGGAGTGGGCACGGTTGTTGTCACTGTCGGTGTCAAAACCGGCAGATCTCGGGTAGGGGGTCCCAAACTGTGCGTCTAAGGATCGAAGGTAACAGGAGGCAGGGGACATGATGTTTTACTCAGGTTCAGGCCCTCTTAATGGAGGTAATACCCTACATCATGCTTGATTGACTTTGATGAGCATAGGGGTTACAAGAGTTGATCTACCATGAGATCGTAATGGCTAAACCCTAGATATCTAGCCTGTATGGTTATGACTGCCTCTATGGACTAAACCGTCCGGTTTATATAGACACCGGAGGTGGCTAGGGTTGTACAAGGTCGGTTTACAAAAGGAAACCATACATCTAGACGTCAAGCTTGCCCCACACACACAAAGGAGAGTCCTGTCCGGACATGGGGGGGGGAGTCTTCTATCTTGTATCTTCACGGCCTAGGAGTCCAGCCCACGTCACATATCTCGAACGCCCAGGGACCCCCTAATCTAGGAATCCCTAAGTAGCCCCCGAACCAGGCTTCAATGATGATATGTCCGGCACGTAGATTGTCTTCAGCATTGCAAGGCGGGTTCCTCCTTCGAACACTTCAAAGAAATCTGATCAAAAGGAACTGTATTCAGCTTTTCGGCAATGAATCATGATCTATTTTTATTCGGCTCAATCTTCTTTAGGAAAAAAAGATTGAACCGAGTTTAATTGCAATCAATTAGAAGAATAAAGAAGAATTACTGCATTTCATAATTGATTTTTTTCTCTTTTTATTTCGTTTCTTTTTTATTTATACCTTCTTTATCTTTAGTTTTATCTAGTTAATCAATAGTATCCACCGGCTCGAACTCGAATTTGATCGCCTTCCATACTTCACAAGCTGCGGCTAGTTCAGGACTCCATTTGCAAGCTGTATCTGGCTTACACCTTCAGCTTCGCAAAGTGGGCCCCCCCTGGTGCTTCGGAAAGCTTCCTCTTCACATTAAATATAATACCCTTCAGCTTCTGTGCCGTTGTCGCCTCGGCTTCCATGTGTCAGACAAATATGAAGGGTCCTAGTGTTTTTACAAATAACACCCTAACGGCATATGGAAGGCGTGTATTTAAGGGGACTGGATCTGAGATGCCATTCTCAACCAAGCGAAGAAATCCTTAGAGCTGTCCACAGAAAAACCGCACCAGCATGGCTAGCGGTCCTAGTTCTTCCTCACGCCCTCACAGCCCTCAAAAAGGCGATTGGGAGAGCTGCTCGGTCTCCCACGCCTAGCTGACCAAGATCCAGGTGCAAGGATATCTCCCTCCCACAGACCTGGTCCCCGTCCGAGAGGGACTGACTTCCATAAGTGGAGAAACCCTGGCGGAAATTTCCCCAATCCTTCAGAAGGGGAGCGAGTGTGCTTTGTTTCCTTCCTTTTAAGAGGTGTTGGATTCCCAATCCACCCTTTTCCCCGAGGTCTCCTGGAGTACTATGGCCTTCAACTGCACAATCTCATGCCAGGCTCCATTCTGCACATCACGGGCTTCATTGCTGTTTGTGAGTTGTTCCTGGGCTACGAGGCCCATTTTGAATTGTGGAGAAAACTTTTCTGCCTCGTCCCCCACTCCTAGAAGGGATCTATATTCGAGGTGGGTGGTGCCGAAGTATGGCGCATAGGCGGGACAGGATATCTGTCCGACACTCTGAAGAAGGCATCCGAAGAGTGGCCTTTAGAGTGGTTTTATATCGAAGACGTTGTTCTCCCGGACCCAATCCAGTGAAGCCTTCCTGAATTTGGCAATGCTCTGTTCAAGAAACGCCACAGCTGGCATCCTTGGAGTTTCGAAGAGGAGGACAATGCGGAGGTTAAGCAGTTAATGAGCAAGATAAAGGCACTCGCCCAATCCGGACTATCCATAATTGAAGTAATGGCAATTTCAATAACGCTAGGCGTTCAACCACTTCAATCCAGAGGACTCCCATGTGGCACTACAATGGGGAAGATGATGCATCACGCTGCGGACACAAGGGTGCGGACACCTTTGCCGCCTTGGCTGCCATGTTGGCTGATCTTTTTAAAGGGGAGAAAGAAGATTTTACTCGCCTTAAGTGCCGAGAGGGCTTTTCCATGTACAACCCTCCTAGATGGGTGAGCTTTCGCTTTGTAACCTTACTCAATCCTCTTCCCGAGTCACACCTAGTTGAACTTAATCCGAGTATTCTTACAGGAATGGAGGAAGGTTGTCGCAGCGATCTATAGCCCCACTCCGCAGCCGGACGATCATATTCGAGACCTGGATCCCGGATTTGAAGAGGATTCGAATATATTCATAGAGTTCAAGGAGGGTTTTCTTATCAGGTGAGCTACGACGGCACAGAAGTGGCCATCATAGCCGTTTATCCCGGCATTCTCCCCTCCTCCCACGTAAGTACCCACGAGACGTCTCCTTCACAAGAGTTTTCTCATCGCGCCCCACCCACTGCACTATCTCGTGCTCCAAAGGGGCGGCGCTTGTCTCGCCACGCCACATCTAAAACGTCCCTTAAGAAAGCAACGCCTGCGCAGGGTGGATCTTCGAAAAGAAAAGCGGACGGCTATACTGCCGAGCCCCCACGTTCTTGAAAAGGTATGGTTTTTAATATGCCCTTGCCAGGTATATAGAATTGTGATGTTTCCCGCTGTGCCATATTGTTTTTAAGAAAAGCATAGACCGAACTATGTCAGGAGGCCTCGTTGGTCATTTAACACCCAATCCAACCCGGACTCCGTTCCAAGGACTAGGGTTGATACAGGTGCGACACCGAATTGTCCTCTCCCCGAGGATTCGGATGATGTATCCGTTACCGACTCTGAAGTGGAGAGTGCGATGAATCATCAGCGTCGGAGGGCGACTATGTGTGACGCATCTTCTACTGAAGAGGCATTCAATGCCTTCAGCTCAGCGGATGTATATATCCGAGCTTCTCGGGATGGGCTCGCTGGAGCCACTCACCAGCTTTCAAAGGATATGCGGGTAAAACTTTTGTGTAGGTTCAATAATCCTGTGCACCTGTAGCCCCGGAGACTTAAAGTAGTTGGCACAACTGATTTAAGAATCATTGTACAATTTAGGTACTCACGGAGAAGAACAACCTGCTATCTCAGGAGCTTGAAAAGTGTCAGTCCCAGCTAATTGCAGTCACCGCCAAATTGGAGAAATCCAAGAAGGCACCGACTGGTAATGTCAACTACTATCCGGAAAATGCGATTCTATGCCTGCGATGTTTTAACATAAGCATTGTTGCATTTACGACAGCAGGATCAACGGATCAGTTAGAAAAGGAACTAAGGGTCGCGCAAGCGGATAAACAGCATGCCGAAAGGCAAGAGGCCGCTGGTCAACGTGTACTTACACAAACTAGGGATGAGAAGAACAAGCTACAAGATGCTAAAACCAAGCAAGCCGAAGAGCTGAAGGACATATGGGCCCAACTGGCGGATGCCATGAAAGAGAACAGAAAGCTGAAAGGTAGCATATTCAGTATACCTTTTAACCTTACTTTCGCATAGTTCCGTAATGCGAGGTGTAAACAAGTTTTTCCTATAGGTGTGCTGACTGGGCGGCCCGAAGAAGAGGTGTCCGGATTTCAAGGCGATCTGCTACAAGAGCTGTCCAGAGTGCATGAGCGAGCCCGGAGGGCAGTGAGGAACATTGCTAAAGCTCTATGGCCAGCTGATTCTCCTCCAGGAAGTATGGAGGAGCTCGTCGCCGCTTTGGACTATGGAAGATATCAGCATGCCGAGAAGGTGCACGAGAGGCCTGGGCCATGGTGAAAACACAGTTCACCGGACTTGATCTGAAGCATATGGCCCGGGTCGGGCCTCGGGGACCAGATGGAGATGAAATTCCTGTTAGCTTAGTATATGACCAAGTAAAGATAGACGCCAAGTTTTCTCAGCAGGATTGTAAGCTAGACAACTTGTTAGATGGTCTAGAGGAGGAGAAAGTTTTCGAGTCCAAGTAGTAATGTACTTTTATCGACAAACGTGTCTCCAACCGAATTATAAAATGATTGTCATGGCAGACCTTCTGCTTTAACCTCCTAAATCCAAAGTTTGGAGTGTTTCCGAATACTGTACTGGTGGTAAACACCGAAGTACGTTTGGAAACTAGGTAGTCTGGTCATAGTTGCTTGAACAAACAAGTTGTATTCCGGAGTTATGTTATATTATATTTGATCGTAAGAAACATCTTCCAGAGAGAATAGTTCCGTCAAGGGTTCCTTTCCCTGGGCCAGCATGCGTTGTTGTGCACGCCTGTGTTGTGATGCTAAAAATCACAGTACGTTATGTTTTGGGGGCTTGTAGCGCCACGAGTGCAGTTCATCTTTTGTTCGCCGACCTATTATTCCCTTAAGAACACTAGCTTTCGGCTTCACCCGTCTGAGGTACATGTCCGGATAACCTGGCTGTAACAATCGCAGAGGTGCTCCATTTATGCCCTAGCCAAACAAACGAGATCATAGGGCATAAGCACAGGAGCCAGGCATCCTAGCTTGGCAAAAACTTAAGTCATAAAGGTGCATATAATGGCGAAGAAAAACATATATGAGAAGACGACGCATATATACGGTGAGTTTGATGCTCGAAAAATAATAATAAGCTTCTGTGACAAGAAGCCCCCAGGTATTGGGGGGTATGTACATTTAAGGATGTATACCCCTTAAGTGTGCGGTTTATCCGAACACGGGCTAGAAATTGTATAAAAACGAAAAGAAGAAAGAGAAAAAACAAAAGAGAAAAAGGTAACAAACTGTGAGTCTGGACTTAGGCGTAGAATTTTCGGAGTCTGGCAACATTCCAAGGGTTCGGCTCTAAGGGATTTTCCGATGCATTACGAAGGTGATAGGCTCCTCCAGTGAGAACTTCATCTATAATGAAGGGACCCTCCCATTTGGGCTTCAGCTTGTCCTTTTTCTTCTCTGGCAGGCATAGAACGATTCACTGACATTGTAAGTCTTGGCCCGCACTGCTCTGCTTTGGTATCTTCGAGCTTGTTGTTGATAGAATGATGAGAGAGCTTTTGCGACATCGCGCTCCTCCTTTAGGCCGTCTAAGTCATCTTGCCGATCGAGCTCGGCCTCTCTCTCTCTTCGTACATGCGTACTCGAGGTGAGTCGTGAATAATATCGTAGGGCAAGACAACCTCTATGCCGTACACCATAAAGAACGGTGTGTACCCGGTCGTGCGATTGAGCATGGTCTGCAGTCCCCAGAGTACGGAGTCGAGCTCCTCAACCCAGTGTTTATCTGACTCCTTTAAGGATCGCACTAGTCTGGGTTTAATGCCGCTCATTACCAGGCCGTTAGCCCGTTCGACTTGACCGTTAGTTTGAGGGGAAAACTTTGTTTTTGCCACTCTAGTTTTTGCCTACTTTGCTTATGCCACTCTAGATTTTGACATATCACTTTTGTCACTCTTAGTTTTTGACAATACATCACAAATGCCATTCAGTGGCAAAAGCAATAACTTTTCATTTCACTTTTGCCACTCTAGATTTTGACAATGTATCGCAATTGCCACTCTAAAATTATTGTTTTTGCCACGGAATGGCAATTGTGATGTATTGTCAAAAACTAAGAGTGGCAAAAGTGAAATGTCAAATTCTAGAGTGGCATAAGCAAAGTGGTCAAAAGCTAGAGTGGCAAAAACAAAGTTTTCCCTAGTTTGAGGGTGATAGACGGAGGCATAATCGAGCTTGATGCCCAGATTGGCGCACCAGGTTTTTACTTCATCAGCTGTAAAGTTAGAGCCGTTATCGGTGATGATGCTATGTGGGACACCATAACGGTGTACGATACCGGATATGAAGTCTATCACTGGTCCAGCTTCGGCCGTTTTAACTGGTTTGGCCTCTATCCACTTAGTGAATTTATCTACCATGACCAGCAGGTATTTTTCTTGTGGCTTCCCCCTTTGAGGGGTCCGACCATGTCAAGCCCCCAGACCATGAAAGGCTAAGTAATGGGGATTGTTTGTAGGGCGGTAGGCGGCATGTGGCTTTGATTGGCAAAAATCTGGCATCCTACACAACGTTGGACAAGGTCTTGTGCATCTGCTTAGGCCGTGGGCTAGAAAAACCGGTACGAAAGACCTCCCTTACGAGGGCCCGAGCTGCGGCGTGATGGCCACCAAGACCAGCATGGATTTCAGCCAAGAGCTGTCCTCCCTCTTCTTTGGAGATACATCTTTGAAGGACTCCGGTAGTACTTTTCTTGTAGAGTTCCCCTTCATGAACCTTGTAGGCTTTCGAACGATGAACAATGCATCGAGCCTCATTCTGGTCTTCGGGGAGCTCTCGCCTATTAAGGTAGGCCAGGAAGGGTTCGGTCCATGGGGCGATTACTGCCATGATTACATGGGCCGATGGTGTTATTTCGGTAGCCGAGCCCCCGATGATATCAGATTTTGTTCGGAATCACGGGGTATGACCAGATTCAGACTCGTATTGCTGCTCTCGTCCTGCCACGCCACGGATGGCTTGAAGAGCCTTTCCACAAAGGTATTGGGCAGGACGGGGTCGCGTTTAGCGCCCATACGACACCACTAGGGAAAAGCCTATACACATAATCTTATCAGCAGCGCTCTTTAAAATAAGGCGCTGCTGCTAATTAGCAGTAGCGAGCTCAAGAATAACTCGCTGCTGAAATAAATATAGCAGTAGCGTGCCAGCTCAAAGACGCGCTACTGCTATAATTCCCACGAGGCCGCTGCGAGGCTAGCTATAGCAGCAACGCATAGTAGCAGCGCATTTCGCCAATAAGCGGTACTACTAAGTTTACTACAAAAATTTAGTCCCACCTCGCTCCGTGAAGAGAGTTTCTACCACCTTAAATATGTTACTTCTCAAACTTTGACAAGCACTTGGTCTTCATTGAACTCTATGTGTAGAGTTTGTGGCTGCAATATGAGTCTTGTTCCTAAACCAGTGAGGACTCATATTGACAAATCAGATTGTACACAAAAAGATCGTTGATGATCAATGTATTTTTGATACATTGAACTATAAGTCTATTTTTACATGCTGACACATAGCAGTAGCGCTTCTTTGTGAAAGGCACTGCTGCTAGGTAGTTTAGCAGTAGCGTCTTTCTCTATAGCGCGCTACTGCTAAGCCATTCCATCTCCCACCCCATCTCCTCTATCTGATCCACTCACAGTCACACACTCACTGGATCCCTCTCAATCCCCCGCGCCGGTCCTCCCCCGTCGCCCCTCCTCCCTCTGTGCCGCTGTCACCTCCTCCTCCTTGCTGGACTCGGTACCGGCCTCCTCCTCCGTCCTCCCTCTCCACTTGCCGCTGGCCGGCCCCTCCTCGCTCCGCTTTCCTTCTCCGTCCTCCCTCCACTGGGCGCCGGCCGGCCCCTCCTCGCTCCGCCTTCCTCCTCCGTCCTCCCTCCACTAGCCGCCGGCCGGCCCCTCCTCCTCCTTGCGGGACTCGGTACCGGCCTCCTCCTCCGTCCTCCCTACATTTTGATTTAGTTGATTTAGTAGGCTAGTTGATTTAGTTGATTTAGAACATTTTGATTTAGTTGATTTAGTAGGATAGTTGATTTAGAACATTTTGATTTAGTTGATTTAGTAGGCTAGTTCATTTAGTTGATTTAGAACATTTTGATTTAGTTGATTTAGTATGCACCATTTTCATTTAGTTGATTAGAACATTTTCATTTAGTTGATTTAGTTTCTTTTTGGCAAAATGTAGGTGGTACCTTGTCATCTAATATGTTACTAGATCATAGGATTATAATTGTCCATCAAATTGCTTCTCGCGGAAGAACAAAAATTATCTCATGCTACTGTTTTCTTTCTCGTGAAGTGGATCGTTAACCCTTTGCTCATATTGCTTTAGGAAAAATGGCTCCACCACCACCATCACTATGTCAACTGTGCAAGTCAAGGTGCGCCAGCAGCCTTGCAACTGGTAAGCTGTTCGGCATCTACTTCCAACCGGGTTTTCGTCATGCGGTGGTAAGAAATTAGATGAAATGTAATAACTATTTTATTTTTAGTGTTGGCATTACTGCATTGTGTCATTTTGCTTATTTTACACAGATCATCCCATGCAATGTGAGGTTGAAATTCAACAAGCTGACAGGAGACACTGTGACATTTGAGGCTCCTGGGGGCCGTACACTATGGAGGTCGAGAAAGGACGCAATATGTCGCAGATTGGAGGAGATGGATGGGCCCGTTTCGTCGCTCGCATGCGTCTTACTGGTGGTGAGTTGATCAGCTTATCCTTCAGAGCAGAAAGACCCAAGCTGGCTGTCATTTATCTCAACCTAGTGGAAGATGATGAAGATGACAAAGATGACGAAGATGATGAAGATAATGAGGACCCACTCGATGAAGATGATGAGGACCCACTTCATGAAGCCATCGTAGCTCAAAGAACAAGGCTGAGCGAGGAGGAGGTGTCCAACCTGTGGGACATAATTCCGCCACGTGCTGACTTTTTCGGGGAGCCATTCGTGACCCGCCTGACAAATACCATGGTTGATCGACATGATATGGTATGTTATACTTACAAATGCAAATTATCCGATGAAATACTTAGTGTACAGTCCAATGATATGGTATGTTGTGTGGAATCTAGTCGATGATATGTTTTAGTGTAGAGTTTGATCACATGCTTATTAGTGTAGAATCTAAGGAACCTATTAATAGTGTAGATAATCCATATGTACTTATTTACGAGGCTATTTATTAATTGAAATGTTTTTCTTATTCAGAAATTGGCAAAGAGCATATCTGTGAGTTATGGTATCGAGCCTGATGCAGAAGGCTCAGCTGGACTACGCCTTACTGCAAGGGGCTTCGTCACAACCTGTACTTACCGCGTGGACACGGACGGTCGCACACACTTAAACTCGGTTGGATGGAAGAAATTTCTCGATGGCAAGAATCTTCGTGTTGGATAGGCCATCCTAATTACTATCAGGAACACCAACCGCCCAGGCTTGAGGATGATGATTGTCTTTGATATCATCTAGAACTACATATGTGTGTGTGGCTATATCATCTAGAACTACATATGTGTGTGTGGCTATATCATCTAGAACTACATATGTGTGTGTGGCTATATCATCTAGTACTACATATGATGATCATCGTCGATATCATCTAGAACTACATATGATGATCGCCGTTGATATGACCTTGTACTACTTGAGGATGCATCTTGACTATGCATTAAATTGTTACCTAGTACTCCCTTCGTTCCAAATTACTCGTCGTGGTTTGAACTAAAACCACGACGAGTAATTTGGAACGAAGGGAGTACTACCTAGTAATGGTTTATGAATTTGATATCTACTAGCAGTACCTAGTATCTAGTATCTGAAAGGGAAACTGAAAGGGAAAGGGGTATGGGGGGGGGAAATGATGAAAGATATAGCAGTAGCGAGGGACTACGAAATCGCTACAGCTAAGTAATAGTAGCGCATTCATAAAAAGCACTGCTGATATCGTCAACTGTAGTAGCGCGAGTAAGGACCGCGCTACTACTATAAGTTAGCTGTAGCGCCTTATTAGTAGCGCGGCCACCCGCGCTGCTGCTAGCCTCAAAACCCACACTACTACTAGGGTTTTCCCTAGTAGTGCGAGCAAGGGTGTCCGCTGCTTGATTACTCTCTCGGGCCACGTGATGAAACTTGAGCCCCTCGAACCGAGCTGATATTTTTAGTACAGCGTTGCGGTAAGCCGCCATCTTCGGATCTTTGGCATAGAATTCTCCGTTTATTTGGGATATTGCAAGGTTTGAATCCCCGCGCACCTCCAGGCATTGTATACCCATAGAGACGGCCATCCGAAGACCATGCAACAAGGCCTCATATTCAGCTGCGTTATTAGAGTCTGTATACCTTATTTGGAGAACATAGTGGACCGTGTCTCCTGTGGGGGACGTCAGGACGACACCGGCCCCAAGTCCGGCTAGCATTTTAGAGTCGTCGAAGTGCATCACCCAGTTGGAATATGTGCCATACTCTTTAGGGAGTTCGGCTTCCGTCCATTTGGCGACGAAGTTAGCCAACACCTGAGATTTAATGGCTCGGCATCGCTTATATGTTAGTTCAAACGGTAAGAGCTCAATAGCCCATTTGGCAATCCGGCCGATGGCGTCTTGGTTGTTTATGATATCATAAGTAGTACCTCGGATGCCACTGTGATTGAACACTCTTGAAAGTAGTGCAGCAGCTTCCGGGATGCCATGAAGACCGCATACGCTTTCTTTTGATAATGCGGGTATCGGGATTTGCATGGTGTGAGGACCGTCGACACATAGTATATGGGTTTTTAAAGTGGGAATTTATGTCCCTCTTCCTCTCGTTCGACAATGAGCACCGCACTCACCACCTGATGTGTTGCAGATATGTATAGTAACATGGGTTCACGATGTTTGGCGCGGCCAGGATTGGGTTGCTTGCTAACAAAGCTTTTATTTCTTCCAGTCCGGCTGTTGCAGAATCCGTCCACGCGAAGTGGTCGGTGCGTCGGAGCAGGCGATACAATGGCAACGCCTTTTCTCCTAATTTGGAGATGGAGCAGCTCAAAGCTGCTATGCATCCGTCTAGTTTCTGGACTTGTTTGAGGTCTGTTGGTGTAGCCAACTGTGACAGGGCTCCGATTTTGGCTGGGTTTGCTTCGATTCCCCTATTGGAAACGATGAACCCAAGCAATTTTTCGGCGGGAAAGCCAAAAATGCACTTTTAAGGATTGAGCCATATGTCATATCTTTGGAGGTTGTCGAATGTAAGGTGTAAATCATCTACCAATGATTTGACATGCTTATTTTGGTGACTACATCATCTACATATGCCTCGACTGGCTTGCCGATTTGCTTTTCCAGGCATGTTTTAATCATGAGTTGGTATGTGGCGCCGGCGTTTTTGAGCCCGAAGGGCATGGTGTTGAAGCAGAAGGGCCCATATGGGGTGATGAATGCCGTTGCGGCTTGGTCGGATTTCTTCTTCTTCATTTGATGGTATCCGGAGTATGCGTCGAGGAAGCACAGTGAGTCGTGACCTGCAGTAGCATCAATAATCTGGTCGATGCGAGGTAGTGGGAAGGGATCCTTAGGGCAAGCTTTATTAAGGTCCTTGAAGTCGACACACAAGCGCCAGGATTTATCCTTCTTCTGTACCATGACTAGATTTGCTAGCCAATCCAGATGTTTGATCTCTCTGATAAACCCGGCTTCGAGTAGCTTGGCTAGCTCCTCCCCCATACCCTGTCGTTTGGGTTCAGAAAATCGCCGCAGCGTTTGCTTGACTGGCTTGTATCCCTTCAGTATGTTGAGACTATGTTTGGCCAGCACGCGTGGGATTCCCAACATATCTGAGGGGTGCCAGGTGAAGATGTCCCAGTTCTCGCGCAAGAATGCACACAATACGGCGTCGATCGCCGGATCCAGCTGTGCCCCAATGGAAGCTGTCTTCTTGGGGTCCATCGGGTGAACTTGAAATTTGACTATCTCGTCCGCTGGCTTGAAAGAAGTGGATTTAGGCCTTTTATCAAGAATTACGTCATCTCTATCCACCGTGGAACGCAGAGCGGTGAGCTCCTCGGTCGCCAGGGCTTCGCTCAGTGCCTCGAGGGCCAGGTATGTAGTTTTGTTTTCGGCGGGGAGTGCTATGTCCGGATCACTGGAGATAGTGCTAACACCGTTGGGCCCGGGCATTTTGAGCTTCATGTACCTGTAATGAGGTATGGCTTGAAAGCGTGTGAATGCATCTCGCCCTAATAGGGCATGACATCCGCTGTTGAAAGGGGCCACCTGGAAGATTATCTCTTCGGACCTATAGTTCTCTGACGTGCCAAATACCACATCTAGTTTAACTTTCCCTGAGCATCTTGCTTCCCGACTGGGGATGATTCCTCGAAAGGATGTATTGCTTTGCTCAATGCGAGTTCTGTCCATCTGCATTTTATTGAGCATGTCTTCGTAGATGAGGTTCAGTCCGCTGCCGCCGTCCATGAGCACTTCAGTGAGGCGAAAGCCGTCCACAATTGGGTTTAGAACCAAAGTGACTGGTGCTCTGACTGATCGGGCCCTTGGCTCGTCATTGGCGTTGAAGGTTATCGCCATATCGTTCCAAGGATTTATTGCGGCTATGTGATTGACTTCGGCGAGGTCGCGGAGCACCCTTTTGCGCATTGTTTGAAGAAAAGGTCTCGAAGACCGTAAACACACCAAGGTCATTATCCACGGGGGAATGGCTTGCCGGAGTAGTGTTGGTGAGGATAGCCTCCCCTCTTTTAGCCACCTGCCGGAGTATCCAACATGCCCGAAGGTTATGAGTTGGCTCGGAATTTGGCATCACGTGTATCTGACAGGGCTTGTCGAGCCATCCATCAAGGACAGTTATGTTTCCCGGTAAGGGCTGAATTTTTCTTTCCATGGAAGAATGATCTGGTGCCCCATAAGGGTCCATCCTTTTTGTTTGGCCGGTGGGTGGCTTAAAGGCTGGTGGCTCCCACCAAGTTGTCTGGGCTTTCCAGGCGCTTTCCATTGCGTAGTATTTCTGTACTATGTGTGCCAAAACTGCAAAGTGCAGAATGCGGTGCCCGTTGAGGGTGTGGAGGATGCCCTCACCCGTATAGTTGCGGCAAAAGACTGATACCGCATCGTCATCGCGGCAATCTTTGATCTTGTTTTTAACAAGTAGGAATCTAGCCCAAAAGTGATGGACTGTTTCCAGAGTTGCTGTCGTATATACATTAAATTGCATATGTCCGGGGGATCGGAATTTCTTGGAGAGTGTTGATTGTGGTGGGTGGGTGGGCTTGAATCCGAACCTTGACCCATTGTGGAATCCGGATTTTTAAAAATTTCTGAGATCATTGGCCCAGGCTCCGGAGTGTCCGGGGTTTTTTTAGACTCGGTGCCGGATTTTATGTTCGGGAGATAGATAGTCCCATCTCGAAGATGAGTGTCCGGCTCATAGGGCTCGGAGATCTGAACATAGTTTGTTTTTAGCATAGGAGGAGCGGTATCCTCAACTTGTTCTTCCACAACAGTCACCAGGAGGGTGACAGGTGGAGACCTGATTTCCCTCTGATCGGGTTTAAGCCCAACTAGATCGTAATAAGTTGCGACCCTCCTACCTCTTTTAGCACTGCGTTGGTTTCCCTCAAAGAGGAAGCGATGAAGAAGCAAAGTAGAGTAAGTATTTCCCTCAGTTTTTGAGAACCAAGGTATCAATCCAGTAGGAGGCTACGCGCGAGTCCCTCGCACCTACACAAAACAAATAAATCCTCGCAACCAACGCAAATAGGGGTTGTCAATCCCTATAGGGCCACTTATGAGAGTGAGATATGATAGATATGATAAGATAATATTTTTGGTATTTTTATGATAAAGATGCAAAGTAAAATAAAGGCAAAGTAAATAGCCAAGTAAATAACAAAGTAGTAGGAGACTAATATGATAAAGATAGACCCGGGGGCCATAGGTTTCACTAGTGGCTTCTCTCGAGAGTATAAGTATTCTACAGCGGGTGAACAAATTACTGTTGAGCAATTGACAGAATTGAGCATAGTTATGAGAATATCTAGGTATGATCATGTATATAGGCATCACGTCCGAGACAATTAGACCGACTCCTGCCTGTATCTACTACTATTACTCCACTCATCGACCGCTATCCAGCATGCATCTAGAGTATTAACTTAAAAACAGAGTAACACCTTAAGCAAGATGACATGATGTAGAGGGATAGACTCATGCAATATGAAGAAAACTCCATCTTGTTATCCTCGATGGCAACAATACAATACGTGCGTTGCTGCTCCTACTGTCACTAGGAAAGGACACCGCAAGATTGAACCCAAAGCTAAGCACTTCTCCCATTGCAATCAATCTAGTAGGCTAAACCAAACTGATAATTCGAAGAGACTTGCAAAGATAACCAATCATACATAAAAGAATTCAGAGAAGATTCAAATATTATTCATAGATGGACTTGATCATAAACCCACAATTCATCGGTCTCAACAAACACACCGCAAAAAGAAGATTACATCGAATAGATCTCCACAAGAGAGGGCGAGAACATTCTATTGAGATCCAAAAAGAGAGAAGAAGCCATCTAGCCACTAACTATGGACCCGTAGGTCTGAAATAAACTACTCACACTTCATCAGAGAGGCTATGGTGTTGATATAGAAGCCCTCCATGATCGATGCCCCCTCCGACGGAGCTCCGGAACAGGCTCCAAGATGGGATCTCGTGGATACAGAAAGTTATGGCGGTGGAATTAGGGTTTGGGCTCCGTTTCTGATCGTTTGGGGCTACGTGGATATATATAGGAGGAAGAAGTACATCGGTGGAGCAACAGGGGCCCCACGAGGGTGGAGAGCGCGCTTGGGGTAGGCAGGCGCGCCCCCTACCTCGTGGCCTCCTTTTGTGTGCCTTGACGTAGGGTCCAAGTCTCCTGGGTCTTATTCGTTGAGAAAATCACGTTCCCGAAGGTTTCATTCCGTTTGGACTCCGTTTGATATTCCTTTTCTTCAAAACCCTAAATCAGGCAAAAAACAGCAATTATGGGCTGGGCCTCGGGTTAATAGGTTAGTCCCAAAAATAATATAAAAATGGATAATAAAGCCCAATAATGTCCAAGACAGTAGATAATATAGCATGGAGCAATCAAAAATTATAGATACGTTGGAGACGTATCAAGCATCCCAAGCTAAATTCCTGCTCGTCCTCGAGTAGGTAAATGATAAAAACAGAATTTTTGATGCGGAGTGCTACTTGGCATAATTTTAATGTAATTCTTCTTAATTGTGGTATGAATATTCAGATCCGAAAGATTCAAGACAAAAGTTCATATTGACATAAAAATGATAATACTTCAAGCATACTAACAAAGCAATTATGTCTTCTCAAAATAACATGGCTAAAGAAAGTTATCCCTACAAAATCATATAGTCTGGCTATGCTCTATCTTCACCACACAAAATATTTAAATCATGCACAACCCCGATGACAAGCCAAGCAATTGTTTCATACTTTTGACATTCTCAAAACTTTTTCAATCTTCATGCAATACATGAGCGTGAGCCATGGATATAGCACTATAGGTGGAATAGAGTGGTGGTTGTGGAGAAGACAAAAAGGAGAAGATAGTCTCAGAGCAACTAGGCATATCAACGGGCTATGGAGATGCCCATCAATAGATATCAATGTGAGTGAGTAGGGATTGCCATGCAACGGATGCACTAGAGCTATAAGTATATGAAAGCTCAAAAATAAACTAAGTGGGTGTGCATCCAACTTGCTTGCTCATGAAGACCTAGCGCAATTTGAGGAAGCCCATCATTGGAATATACAAGCCAAGTTCTATAATGAAAAATTCCCACTAGTATATGAAAGTGATAACATGAGAGACTCTCTACTATGAAGATCATGGTGCTACTTTGAAGCACAAGTGTGGTAAAAGGATAGTAACATTGTCCCTTCTCTCTTTTTCTCTCATTTTTTCTCATTTTTTCTTTTTTTTGTTTTGGGCCTTTTCTCTTTTTTATGGCCTCTTTTTTTTCGTCCGGAGTCTCATCCCAACTTGTGGGGGAATCATAGTCTCCATCATCATTTCCTCACTGGGACAATGTTCTAATAATGATGATCATCACACTTTTATTTTTCTTACAACTCGATACTTAAAACAAAATATGACTCTATATGAATGCCTCCGCCGGTGTACCGGGATATGGAATGATTCATGAGTGACAAGTATGAAAGAAGTATGAACGGTGGCTTTTCCACAAATACTATGTCAACTACATGATCATGCTAAGCAATATGACAATGATGGACTGTGTCATAAACGGAACGGTGGAAAGTTGCATGGCAATATATCTAGGAATGGCTATGGAAATGCCATAATAGGTAGGTATGGTGGCTATTTTGAGGAAGGTATATGGTAGGTGTATGATACCGGCGAAAGGTGCGCGGTATTAGAGAGGCTAGCAAAGGTGGAAGGGTGAGAGTGCGTATAATCCATGGACTCAACATTAGACATAAAGAAATCATATACTTATTGCAAAAATTTACAAGTTATCAAAGCAAAGTATTACGTGCATGCTCCTAGGGGGATAAATTGGTAGGAAAAGACCATCGCTTGTCCCCGACCGCCACTCATAAGGAAGACAATCAATAAATAAATCATGCTCTGACTTCATCACATAACGGTTCACCATACGTGCATGCTACGGGAACCACAAGATTCAACACAAGTATTTCTCAAATTCACAACTACTCAACTAGCATGACTTTAATATCACCATCTCCATATCTCAAAAAAATTATCAAGTATCAAACTTATCATAGTATTCAACACACTCATAAGAAAGTTTTATTATTAATCTTGCATACCAAGCATATTAGGATTTTAAGCAAATTACCATGCTATTAAGACTCAAAAAATAATCTAAGTGAAGCATGAGAGATCAATAGTTTCTATAAAACAAATCCACCACCGTGCTCGAAAAGATATAAGTCAAGCACTAGAGCAAAATTATATAACTCAAAAGATATAAGCGAAGCACATAGAGTATTATAACAAATTCCAATTCATGCATGGCTCTCTCAAAAGGTGTGTACAGCAAGGATGATTGTGGTAAACTAAAAAGCAAAGACTCAAATAATACAAGACGCTCCAAGCAAAACACATATCATGTGACGAATAAAAATGTAGCTCCAAGTAAAGTTACCGATAGAAGTAGACGAAAGAGGGGATGCCTTCCGGGGTATCCCCAAGCTTAGGCTTTTAGGTGTCCTTAGATTATATTGGGGGTGCCATGGGCATCCACAAGCTTAGGCTCTTGCCAATCCCTGTTCCATAATCCATCAAATCTTTACCCAAAACTTGAAAACTTCACAACACAAAACTTAAAGTAGAAAATCTCGTGAGCTCCGTTAGCGAAAGAGAATAAAATATCACTTCAAGGTACTATAATGAAATCATTATTTATTTATATGGGTGTTATACCTACAGTATTCCAACTTCTCTATGGTTTATAAACTATTTTACTAGCCATATATTCATCAAAATAAGCAAACAACACACGAAAAACAGAATCTGTCAAAAACAGAACAGTCTGTAGTAATCTGTAGCTAGCGCAAGATCTGGAACCCCAAAAATTCTAAAATAAATTTATGTACGTTAGGAATTTATATATTAATCATCTGCAAAAATAATTAACTAAATATCACTCCCCAAATAAAAATGACAGCAGTTCTTGTGAGCGCTAAAGTTTCTGTTTTTTACAGCAAGTTCAACAAGACTTTCCCCAAGTTTTCCCAACGGTTCTACTTGGCACAAACACTAATTAAACACAAAAAACACAACCAAAACAGAGGCTAGATAATTTATTTATTATACTAAACTGGAGCAAAAATCAAGGAATAAAAATAAAATTGGGTTGCCTCCCAACAAGCGCTATAGTTTAACGCCCCTAGCTAGGCATAACAAGCAAAAATAGATCTAGGTATTGCCATCTTTGGTAGGCAATCCATAAGTGGCTCTCATAATAGATTAATAAGGTAATTTAATTTTCTTTCTAGGAAAGTGTTCCATGCCTTTCCTTAATGGAAATTGAAATCTAATACTTCCTTTCTTCATATCAATAATTGTACCAATCGTTCTAAGGAAAGGTCTACGAAGAATAATAGGACATAAAGGATTGCAATCTATGTCAAGAACAATAAAATCTACGGGCACATAATTCCTATTTGCAACAATAAGAACATCATTAATTCTTCCCATAGGTTTCTTAATAGTGGAATCGGCAAGTTTAGAGAGCAATCATCAAAATCACGGAAACCTAACAAATCCCACAAAGTTTTTGGAATCATGGAAACACTAGCACCCAAATCACATAAAGCATAGCATTCTTGATCTTTAATTTTAATTTTAATAGTTGGTTCCCACTCATCATAAAGTTTTCTAGGGATAGAAACTTCCAATTCAAGTTTTTCTTCATAAGATTGCATCAAGGCATCAACGATATGTTTAGTAAACGCTTTATTTTGACTATAAGCGTGAGGAGAATTTAGCTTGGATTGCAACAAGGAAATACAATCAATAAAATAGAAATTTTCATAGTTAAATTCCTTGAAATCCATCATAGTGGGTTTAGCAACATCTAGGGTTTTAATTTCTTCAATCCCACTTTTATCAAATTTAGCATCAAGATCAAGAAATTCAAAATTCTTGGAACGCCTTCTAGGTAGAGGTGGATCATATTCAGTCCCATCATTATCAAGATTCATACTGCAAAAAAAATATTTAATAGGGGACACATCAATAACTTTTAGATCTTCATCATTATTTTCATAGGAACTAGAAGAACACACTTTTATAAAGGCATCTTTCTTAGCACGCATCCTAGAGGTTCTTTCTTAGAACTCATCAATGGAAATTCTCATGGATTTGAGAGACTCATTGATATCATGCTTAGGTGGAATAGATCTAAGTTTCAAAGAATCAACATCAAGAGCAATTCTATCAACGTTCCTAGCTAAATCATCAATCTTAAGCAATTTTTCTTCAATCATAGCATTAAAATTCTTTTGCGAAGTAATAAATTCTTTTATATTAGAATAAAAATCATAGGGCATCTTATTATAATTTCCATAAGAATTGTTGTAGGAATTACCATAATTATTAGAGGGATTACTAGGATAAGGCCTAGGGTTGAAATTTCCTCTATACGCATTGTTACCAAAATTGTTCTTACCAACAAAATTCACATCCATAGATTCATTATTATTCTCAATCAAATTAGACAAGGGGATATTATTAGGATCAGAAGAAACACTCTTATTAGCAAATAATTTCATAAGTTCATCCATCTTTCCACTCAAAACATTAATTTCTTCTATCGCATGCACCTTTTTATTAGTAGATCTTTCAGTATTCCATTGAGAACAATTAACCATAATATTATCTAGGAGTTTAGTAGCTTCTCCTAAAGTGATTTCCATAAAAGTGCCTCCCGCGGCCAAATGTAAAAGATTTCTAGAAGCAAAATTCAATCCGGCATAAATTTTTTGTATAATCATCCACAAATTTAAACCATGAGTAGGGCAATTATGTATCATTAATTTCATTCTCTCTCAAGCTTGTGCAAAATGTTCATGATCAAGTTGCTTAAATTTATAATATCGTTTCTAAGAGAGATGATCTTAGTGGGAGGAAAATACTTAGAGATAAAAGCATCTTTGCACTTGTTCCATGAATCAGTACTATTTTTAGGCAAAGATGAAAACCAAGCTTTAGCACAATCTCTAAGCGAAAAAGGAAATAGCTTCGATTTAACAATATCATTATCCACATCTTTCTTCTTTTGCATGTCACACAAATCAACGAAGCTATTTAGATGGGTAGCGGCATCTTCACTAGGAAGGCCGGAAAACGGATCTTTCATCACAAGATTCAGCAAAGCAGTATTAATTTCACAAGATTCAACATCGGTAAGAGGAGCAATCGGAGTGGTAATAAAATCATTGTTGTTGGTATTGCTGAAGTCACACAATTTAGTATTATCTTGAGCCATCGCGACAAGCAAGCAAACTAACACACAAGCAAACAAAAAGCAAGCGGGAAAAAAGAGGCAAATAGAGAGGGAGGATAGAGAGAGAGAGGGCGAATAAAACAGCAAGGGTGAATTGGGGGGAGAGGAAAACGAGAGGCAAATGACAAATAATGTAATGCGGGAGATAAGGGTATGTGATGGGTACTTGGTATGTTGACTTTTGCGTAGACCTCCCCGGTAACGGTGCCAGAAATCCTTCTTGCTACCTCTTTTAGCACTGCGTTGGTTTTCCCCTAAGAGGAAGGGATGATGCAGCAAAGTAGCGTAAGTACTTCCCTTAGTTTTTGAGAACCAAGGTATCCATCCAGTAGGAGGCTATGCGCGAGTCCCTCGCACCTGCACAAAACAAATAAATCCTCGCAACCAACGCAAATAGAGTGAGATCTGATATATATGATAAGATAATATTTTTGGTATTTTTATGATAAAGATGCAAAGTAAAATAAAGGCAAAGTAAATAGCAAAGTAAATAACTAAGTAGTAGGAGATTAATATGATAAAGATAGACCCGGGGGCCATAGGTTTCACTAGTGGCTTCTCTCGAGAGTATAAGTATTCTACGGTGGGTGAACAAATTACTGTTGAGCAATTGACAGAATTGAGCATAGTTATGAGAATATCTAGGTATGATCATGTATATAGGCATCACATCCGAGACAACTAGACCGACTCCTGCCTGCATCTACTACTATTACTCCACTCATCGACCGCTATCCAGCATGCATCTAGAGTATTAAGTTAAAAACAGAGTAACGCCTTAAGCAAGATGACATGATGTAGAGGGATAGACTCATGCAATATGAAGAAAACCCCATCTTGTTATCCTCGATGGCAACAATACAATACGTGCCTTGCTGCCCCTACTGTCACTGGGAAAGGACACCGCAAGATTGAACCCAAAGCTAAGCACTTATCCCATTGCAAGAAAGATCAATCTAGTAGGCCAAACCAAACTGATAATTTGAAGAAACTTGCAAAGATAACCAATCATACATAAAAGAATTCAGATAAGATTCAAATATTATTCATAGATAGACTTGATCATAAACCCACAATTCATCGGTCTCAACAAACACACCGCAAAAAGAAGATTACATCGAATAGATCTCCACAAGAGAGGGGGAGAACATTGTATTGTGATCCAAAAAGAGAGAAGAAGCCATCTAGCTACTAACTATGGACCCGTAGGTCTGAAATAAACTACTCACACTTCATCGGAGAGGCTATGGTGTTGATGTAGAAGCCCTCTGTGATCGATGCCCCCTCCGGCGGAGCTCCGGAACAGGCCCCAAGATGGCATCTCGTGGATACAGAAAGTTATGGCGGTGGAATTAGGTTTTTGGCTCCATTTCTGATCGTTTGGGGGTACGTGGATATATATAGGAGGAAGAAGTACGTCGGTGGAACAACAGGGGGCCCACGAGGGTGGAGGGCGCGCCTGGGGTAGGCAGGCGCACCCCCTACCTCATGGCCTCCTATTGTGTGCCTTGACGTAGGGTCCAAGTCTCCTGGGTCTTATTCGCTGAGAAAATCACGTTCCCGAAGGTTTCATTCCGTTTGGACTCCGTTTGATATTCCTTTTCTTCGAAACCCTATATCAGGCAAAAAACATCAATTCTGGGCTGGGCCTCCGGTTAATAGGTTAGTCCAAAAAATAATATAAAAATGGATAATAAATCCCAATAATGTCCAAAACAGTAGATAATATAGCATGGAGCAATCAAAAATTATAGATACGTACGTTGGAGACGTATCAGACCCCAAGGGCGGCGATGCGATCTAGCAGTTCATTTAAAGATGAAACATCTGTCGGATCCATCTTATCGATGCCTTCAGGGTTGATGCGGAGATAATTTTTGGCAATCCGGGGGACCGCCTTGGGCTTAATGGCTGGACGGGCGCCTATGGCGAAATTGCCAATCTAGAGGATCTGCCCAGGAACTAGGGTTCTTCCAGAGGTGATTTTGTCATCGATGACGTGGCGAGCTATCGATCCTTCTATCGATAACATGGAGAAACTCTCAATGAAATCACCAATGTCGGTGTCAAAACCGGCAGATCTCAGGTAGGGGGTCCCGAACTGTGCGTCTAAGGTTCGAAGGTAACATGAGCCAGGGGACACGATGTTTACCCAGATTCGGGCCCTCTCGATGGAGGTAAAACCCTATATCCCGCTTGATTGACTTTGATGAGTATAGGGATTACAAGAGTTGATCTACCATGAGATCGTAATGGCTAAACCCTAGATATCTAGCATGTATGATTATGACTGCCTCTACGGACTAAACCCTTTGGTTTATATAGACACCGGAGGGGGCTAGGGTTGTACAAGGTCGGTTTATAGGGGAAGGAAACCATACATCTGGACGTCAAGCTTGCCACACACGCAAAGGAGAGTCCTGTCCAGACACGTGGGGAAGTCTTCTATCTTGTATCTTCATGACCCAGTAGTCTAGCCCACCTCACATGTCCCGGACGCCCGGGGACCCCCTAATCCAGGACTCCCTCAGTCACTCCAGGGTTGCCGGATCATAACACGTAGTAGGTGACTATAACTTGCAAGATCGATATCGGATCTAGAACATGGATATAATGATGAATTCATAAACGGTTCAGATCTGAAATCATGGCACTCGTGTCGGATTTCGGGTTTCGGCAGACCCTTGAGGTTCGAACACTAAGGTGCGCGCGGAGATTTCGCCTCCTACCTACCTGCTCCCCTCCGCCTCGCTAAGATCTAAGCTATTGAAAGAACAACACGAGAGACACATGGTTTATACTAGTTCGGGCCACCGTTGTGGTGTAATACCCTACTCCAGTGTGTGGCGTGGTGGATTGCCTCTTGGGCTGATGATGATGAACAATACAAGGAAGAACAGCCTCGTGAGGGTCTGTTCTTGGCTGGGGTGATGAACTGCTGGGAGGAGTTCAGTCACCCTTCTCTCTCTCTCTCTCTCTCTCTCTGATTGTCGATGCCCTAATTCTTGATTCTCTCCCCCTAAAACTCTCTCTAAAACTATCTCTGCTCTTGCTCTTCTCCCTCCTTTTGCCCTGTGGGGGGCTGGTCCTATTTATAGAGGCCCTGGTCCTCTTCCAAAATATCGAGCGGGAAGGGAGCCAACAATGGCGAGCTAATTTGAAGGGGGACAGCTAGTACCAGCTATCCTGACAAAAGTAGTATTCGCCTGCACAAAGCTCTGGTGGTGACACCATCTTGGGCTCCACGATGACCTCCATCTTGCAGTCCTCCTGGTCCTGGTCTTGTTGCACCGAAATGGCAACCTCTGCCTGATGCCGCGGTACTCCGCGGCTGCGCTTGCCCCCTTTGCACCAAAGAGGAAAGGAGGACACTGTGCGGGTTGGCACCCGCCTGGCACCCTTGGTCGTCATGGCTTGCGTCACGGGCACCTCGTGAGGTACCCCGCCTTGATCTCTCCGCCTCCTCGCGAGCCAGCCTAATGAGGCCGTGCCTGAGGAAGCTCCGCATCGTCCGCCCCGCGAGGCTTGGCCCCTTGCGAGGGTCTTGGGTCTGTGTTGGTGAAGATGGGCCGTGTTGGGGCCCCCTTTGAGCCACGCCGCAGGCCGCAGGCAGGCAAGTCTGGGGACCCCCGTTCCCAGAACGCCGACAATAGCCCCCGGGCCCAAGGCGCGCCCGGGCTTGGCCATGCAGGGAGGCAAAAGGGCAAGAGCGAAGCGCCGCGGGCCCTAACAGCCTGCGGTCTTGGGCGCCGCGTGGCGGTTGATTGGACGTGGGCATCTCCACTTCCCCATGGCGCCTCGGCAACTTCACGGGTTGGACAAGTCCCTGCATGCAAAGCGGGTCATAATTACCTGCGATCGTGGGGGCCGTCGGTTGGCCCTCGCCAGCTATAAGTACGGATCGACGCGCGCCCTTCCAGTTCATCCCCCTTGCTTCTCCTTCTTCTTCATGGCCCCATCGAGGAGGTTCTCGGCTGCAGAGAAGGGGAAGGCTCGCCAGGTTGAGCCTGCCTCTCCCCCGCCCAAGCGCGGCCGTGGGCGCCCTCGCAAACATCTTGTGGCCACCATGGCAGCTCCCCGCGGCTGTGGAGGCAATTTTCAGCACGGCGACGGGTGGATTGCTGCGGTCGGGGGGCGCGCTCCGGTCGCGCGTCCACCTAGGCCGCGCTTTCGCGCTGCAAAGGCGCTGCTGGAGTTCGTCGTGTGGTCGGCGGAGCCGACTAGCACCCGGCTTCCGCTTCCTCGCTTCCTCCTTGGCGAGCTCCCGGCCGGCGCCCCGGGCGGCCACTGGCTTCAGGACGACGGCTGCTACAGCCGGGCTTCATGGGCTTCACTGGAGGTCTCCGCAGCCGGGAGCTTGGCCCTGTCCCACGGTTGGCAGACGTTTGCCCGCGCGCGTGGCCTGAGCCGTCGTTGCACCCTGCACTTCAAGTTTGACGGTGATGCCACCCTCTACGTGAGGGTGTTTGGGGAAGATGGTTGCCGCGCAGGGTGCTGCCCCGAGGGCGACGACCGTGGCCGGGAATCCAGCTCTGGCGATGATGGAGAGGACAGCGCTCGTGTGACTGGCGGCGCTCGGGGTTCCCCAAGCTTCTTCGGTTCTTCTTCAGGTGGCGACTCTTCCAGCGGTGGCAGCGGTCAGCCTCCACACCGTCACATCTGCTTGGGAGGTGGTAGCGTGTCCGCCCGCCATCGCGCCCCGGTGAAGCGCGAGAGGGAGTCTGCCTGAGCCCCGGAGGCAGCTTGAGTCTTCCCTGCAGGCCGGTGTGAGGCGAGCTGCGCCTGATCTATTCTTTATTTTCCTTTTTCCCGCGTAAAAAAGACAGTAGTGTGGAGCCCCGCGGGGGCGTGTTTGGGTTATTGCTGTTAATCATTGTTTTTCTTCCGTTATCGTGCCTTCCGGCTACGTGCCCGCATGTGGATAGTTCCCGGCCCCAGCCGTGGGGGGGCGACAGACCCAGGCCCTGTGTTCGTGTCATGATCCCCGTGGGTCACGGACTGGAGGGGTGCTCCTGTAATGGACCCAGGTCGTGAACCCTTTGAACGATTGGGACAGGAACACTCGCGTGGGCGCTCGGCTGTCCCCCCCCTCGCGAGGCCTTGCACAAGAGAAATCAAGGCAGGAGAGTGAAAAATCGAAGAACCACAAGCCAGAGACGACAACAACTTCAATAAAACTTCGAATGAGAAGGAACAAGCCAACTGCGGAAAGCAAATGAAAAGCAGCGTCCGGCACCTAATCTAGTCTTCGACGTCTTCTCACCAGCGCGGAGCTAAGTGCTGCCACTGGGTGTGGGAGGGAACCCCAGGGCCTGAGGCCGGCGCTCCTGAGACTCCGGGGCGTGTACAGCCCCAACTCATTATTACGTGAGAGTGTCACGGGCGGCGAGCTTCACAGGCGTTGGCCTTCTTCACAGGCTCCGGGCCTTTTCCAAAATGCGACAGCTTCACAGGCATTCGCCTTCTTCACACGCTCTCGGCCTTTTCCAAAACGTGATAGCTTCACAGACATTCGCCTTCTTCACAGGCTCTGGGCCTTTTCCAAAACGCGACAGCTTCACAGGCTCTGGGCCATTTCCAAAACGCGACAGCTTCACAGGCATTCGCCCTCTTCACAGGCTCTGGGCCTTTTCCAAAACGCGACAGCTTCACTAGCATTCGCCTTTTTCACAGGCTCTAGGCCTTTTCCAAAACGCGACAGCTTCACAGGCATTCTCCTTCTTCACAGGCTCTGGGCCTTTTTAGGGGTAGAACCTCCGGAGGTGCTGGATGTTCCATGCGTTCTGGACCGGCACCCCCTCCTGAGTCTCCAAGCGCGCGGAGCTGGGCCTAGAAACATGAACAACTTTGAACGGGCCCTCCCACATGGGAGAGAGCTTGTGCAGCCCCTCCCTGGAGAGAACCCGCCTGAGCACGAGGTCTCCTACCTCGAGGGTTCTGGGGCGGATGTTGCGGCAGTGATATTGCCGCGGTGCTTGTTGGTACCTCGCCGCTCACAGCGCGGCTTCTCGGCGACGTTCCCCCCAGCATGAGGTCCATCTCCCACATGGCGTCCTGTTGCGCCTCGTCGAATGCCAGGACCCGCGTGGAGCGACGTCTGACCTCGTGAGGGAGGACCGCTTCGGCCCGTAGACCAGGAAGAACGGGGTCTCTCCAGTCGGCTTGGTCGCGGTTGTGTGGATGGACCACAACACGGACTGAAGCTTGTCGTACCAACCTCTGCCGCAGGCCTCCAGCTTCTTCTTGAACGTCCTGGTCTTGAGGCCCCTCAGTTCCTCTGCGTTGGCTCGCTCGGCCTAGCCGTTGCTTCGGGGGTGCGCCACCGAAGCGTAGCATATCTGCGTTCCAAGGTTAGCACAGTATGTTTTGAAGAGGTTACTGGTGAACTGCGAACCGTTGTCCATGATGATGCAGTTTGGCACCCCGAACCGGCTCACGATGCCCTTGATGAACTTGACCGCGGAACCCGCGGGAATGGTGCGGACAACCTCTACTTCAGCCCACTTGGTGAACTTGTCCACGGCGACATAGAGGTAGCGGTAGCCCCTGGCGCCCGAGGAAACGGGCCCAAGATGTCCAGCCCCCAGACTGCGAATGGCCACGAAAGGGGGATAGTCTGCAGGCCTCCTGCTGGCTGATGGATCTGCTTGGCGTGGAACTGGCAGGCCTCACAAGCTTTCACTAGTTCGACGGCGTCATTGAGCGCGGTGGGCCAATAAAACCCACTACGGAACGCCTTGCCGACGAGGGTCCATGATGATGAATGATGTCCACAGTCTCCGCCGTGTATATCTTCCAACAATTCCTTCCCCTGCTCCCTGGAGATGCAGCGCAGGGATACATCATTTGGTCGCTTCCGGTAGAGCTCCCCACCCTTGATGCAGTATGCCGTGGCCTGACGTGCCACTCGCTCCGCTTCCTCCTCCTTCTCCGGCAGGGTCCCTTGTGTTAAGTAACTCCGGATCTCCGTGATCCAGCATCCCTCCTGAGCTTCCATCGTCAGGAGCAGGCGTGCTCCTGAGGCCGGGCCACAGGCCGGAGCTCCTGAGGCAGGTGGCTGGGGGAGCTTCTCCCGAGGCCGAGCCGTGTTTGACAATGACGGCAAGGCCGAGGGCTTGAAGAGCCGCTCCTCGAAGACGCTAGGCTCCTGAGGTAACTGCTTGGACGCCCATTTGGTGATGTCGTCGGCCTCCTGATTGGTGCCACGGGGCACATGCTGCAACTCCAACCCCCAGAACTGCTTCTCCATCCTGCGGACCTCCGCAAGGTAGGCTTCCATGTGCTCATCTTTCGGCTCGTACACCTTGTTGGAGAAATTGACAAGGAGCTGTGAATCGCCCTTGATGGTGAGGCATTTCACCCCCAGGGCAGCTGCGGCCTTCAAGACCGCTATTAAACCTTCATACTCCGCTATGTTGTTGGAGACCTTCTCACCTTGCTGGAAACAGAGCTGCACAGCATAGTAGAGCTTGTCCTGAGTGGGCGATATAAGCACCGCCCCAGCCCCAGCGCCATGCCTGGAGAACGCCCCATCGAAGTACATGACCCAGCCTTCTGGCGCCTCGCTTCCCTGGGAGAGGGACCGATCCTCGTCGGCCCTGAGGCCTGGTGCCTCCGTCCATTCTGCCACAAAATCCGCCAACGATGCTCCCTTGATGACTCTGGCCATGCTGAATTCGAGCTGAAACGCTTGCAGTTCTATGTTCCACTCAGCGACCCTTCCAGCTGAGTTAGGGCTCCTGAGCACTCTCTCCAAGGGGTATGATGAGACGACCTTGATGGGGTGACCCTGAATATAGTGCCGCAGCTTGCACGAGGCCACCAGTAGCGCGAGGAGGAGTTTCTGAGGCATGGGGTACCGTGCCCTCGCATCCCGCAACACCGTGCTGACGAAGTACACCGGGTGCTCGACGAGGTTGGGTGCATCAGTGCTGGCGGCTCCCTTCGGAGACCATGGCGCCTCTTGAGGCGATGAGGCCTCCTGAGGCTGGCCATCTGGGGGAGGGGCCTCTTCCGCCTCCGGTGCACTCCTCTGCGGCGGCTGATCCTCCTCAGTCACGGTGGCGGTTTCTGTGGGCCTTCCTTGTTCCTATTTTGCCTTGTCCCGGGCTGTTGCTGCGGTTTTGATTCGACGCTCCTCTCTAACCGCCCCTAGGGCTGCGCTGGTGGAGTACGGAGTGGCGGCGAGGTAAAGCACCAGGGGCTCTTGAGGGCATGGAGCCGCCATGACCGATGGGCTGGTCAGGTGTCTCTTGAGATCCTGGAACGCCTTGTCGGCCTCTTCAGTCCACTCAAAGGGCCCCTTTTTCTTCATTAGCTGGAAGAAGGGCAGCGCTCATTCCCCCAACTTGGAGATGAAGCGCCCTAGCGCGGTCACGCGCCCAGTGAGCTTCAGCATTTCTCTGAGGGTCTTTGGCGGGCTCATGTCTTCCACCGCCTTGACCTTTTCCGGGTTAGCCTCGATGCCTTGGTGGGACACGAGGAAACCCAAAAGCTTGCCCGAGGGGACTCCGAACACACACTTCTCTGGGTTGAGCCATAGATTCACTGCGTTGAGGCTCGCGAAGGTTTCCTCCAGGTCTTGTATCAGGGTCCTGGCCTCCCGAGACTTTACCACAATGTCATCGACGTAAGCTTCAACATTCTTCCCGAGCTGCGGGCCAAGGCGATGTGCATCAGCTGATGAAAGGTCGCCCCTGCGTTACACAGCCCGAATGGCATGCATGTGTAGAAGTACACCCCAAATGGGGTTAGGAAGGTTGTCTTTTCGACGTCTTCTACCGCCATCTTGATCTGGTGATACCTAGAGAAGGCATCCAAGAAGCATAGCAGGTCGCATTCCGCGGTGGAATCGACGATCTGGTCAATGCGCGGGAGCGGGAACAGATCTTGCGGGCATGCTTTGTTGAGGTTGGTGAAGTCGACACACATGCGCTCCTTCCCTCCCTTCTTTGGCACAACGACAGGGTTGGCCAACCAATCCGGGTATCGGACCTCGCGAATGACCCCAGCGGCTTCTAATTTGCGGGTCTCTTGGACGATGAAGGCCTGCTTTTCTGTGGACTGCCGCCTGGCCTTCTGCTTCACAGGGCGCACGTTGGGGCACACGTTGAGGTGATGCTCGATTACTCTCCTAGGGATCCCTGCCAACTGGTCAGGCTCCCAAGCGAATACCTTCTTGTTTGCATGCAGGAACCCGACCAGGGCCTCCTCCTGCTCGGGTTCGAGGTTGGCGCCTATGGTGAAAGTGGCGTCGGTGGACCCGTCCTCATAGACGGGTATCTTCTTGGTTTCTGCCTTGTCTTGGGTGAACAACTGTTTCTTCTTGGCAGGCGCAGCCCCCTTGGGCTCGGGGGTCTCCAAGTCGGCGGGCTGTGCCGACGCCGTCGTCTTGAAGGCGATCTTGAGCGCCCGCAGCGCGTCTCCGGTGTCCCCGTGCACGGTGAGGACACAGCTGCTCCCGGGCATCTTCATGAGGTTGTACGCCGGGTGCGTTGCGGCCATGAACTGGGCCAACGCTGGGTAGCCGAGGATGGCGTTGTAGGGGAGGCCTATGGGGGCGATGTCAAAGTCGACCAGCGCCGTGCAGAAGTTGTTGTAGGTGCCGAAGGTTACTGGGAGCCGGATCTGTCCCAAGGAGCTGGATGATCTGCCCCCAACACCTGAGAAGGGCCGGCTGGGTTGCAGCCATTCTAGGGGTATGCAGAGGAGGTTGAAGGCCTCGACCGAGAGCACGTTGAGGCCCGCACCGCCATCGATGAGAGTTCTGGTGACGGCCACCTGGCAGATGGTGGGGGTGCACAGCCGTTGGGGAACGTTGCAGAAAACAAAAAATTTCCTACGGTTTCACCAAGATCCATCTATGAGTTCATCTAGCAACGAGTAATCGGATTGCATCTACATACCTTTGTACATCACGCACGGAAGCGTTCAAAGAACGGGGATGAGGAAGTCGTACTCGACGTGATCCAAATCACCGGAGATCCTAGCGCCGAACGGATGGCACCTCCGCGTTCAACACACGTACGGTCAGCGTGACGTCTCCTCCTTCTTGATCCAGCAAGGGGGGAGGAGAGGTTGATGAAGATCCAGCAGCACGACGACGTGGTGGTGGATGCAGGGCGTCACAGTAGCAGGGCTTCGCCATATACTGCGAGAGAGAGAGGTGTAGCAGGGGAGAGGGAGGCGCCAAGACTCAAGGTCTCGCTGCCCCCTCCCTCCCCCCTTTTATAGGCTCCCCTAGGGGGGGCGCCGGCCCTACGAGATGGGATCTCCTAGAGGGGCGGCGGCCAAGGGTGGAGTAGCCCCCAAGGCAAGGTGGGGCGCCCCCCCACCCCTAGGGTTCCAACCCTAGGCGCATGGGGTGGGCCTAGGGGGGCGCACCAGCCCACAATGGGCTAGTTCCCCTCCCCACTTTGGCCCATGGGGCCCTCCGGGATGGGTGGCCCCACCCGGTGGACCCCCGGGACCCTTCCGGTGGTCCCGGTACAATACCGGTGACCCTGAAACTCTCCCGATGGCCGAAACTGCACTTCCTATATATAATTCTTCACCTCCGGACCATTCCGGAACTCCTCGTGACGTCCAGAATCTCATCCGGGACTCCGAACAACTTTCGGGTTACTACATATTCATATCTCTACAACCCTAGCGTCACCGAACCTTAAGTGTGTAGACCCTACGGGTTCGAGAGACATGTAGACATGACCGAGACGGCTCTCCGATCAATAACCAACAGCGGGATCTGGATACCCATGTTGGCTCCCACATGCTCCTCTATGATCTCATCGGATGAACCACGATGTCGAGGATTCAAGCAACCCCGTATACAATTCCCTTCGTCAATCGGTATGTTACTTGCCCGCTATTTGATCATCGGTATCCCAATACCTCGTTCAATCTCGTTACCGACAAGTCACTTTACTCGTACCGTAATGCATGATCTCGTGACCAGACACTTGGTCACTCTGAGCTCATTATGATGATGCATTACCGAGTCCCAGTGATACCTCTCCGTCATACGGAGTGACAAATCCCAGTCTTGATCCGTGTCAACCCAACAGACACTTTCGGAGATACCCGCAGTATACCTTTATAGTCACCCAGTTACGTTGTGACTTTTGGTACACCCAAAGCACTCCTACGGTATCCGGGAGTTACATGATCTCATGGTCTAAGGAAAAGATACTTGACATTGGAAAACTCTAGCAAATGAACTATACGATCTTGTGCTATGTTTAGGATTGGGTCTTGTGCATCACATCATTCTCCTAATGATGTGATCTCGTTATCAGTGACATCCAATGTCCATAGTCAGGAAACCATGACTATCTGTTGATCAACGAGCTAGTCAACTAGAGGCTTACCAGGGACATGTTGGTGTCTAAGTATTCACACATGTATCACGATTTCCGGATAACACAATTATAGCATGAATAAAGACAATTATCATGAACAAGGAAATATAATAATAATGCTTTTATTATTGCCTCTAGGGCATATTTCCAACAGTCTCCCACTTGCACTAGAGTCAATAATCTAGTTACATTGTGATGTATCGAACACCCATGGAATTCTGGTGTTGATCATGTTTTGCCCTAGGGAGAGGTTTAGTCAACGGATATGCTACATTTAGGTCTGTATGTACTTTACAAATATCTATGTCTCCATCTTGAACATTTTCACGAATGGAGTTGAAGCGACGCTTGATGTGCCTTGTCTTCTTGTGAAACATGGGCTCCTTGGCAAGAGCAATAGCTCCAGTGTTGTCATAGAAGAGCGTGATCGGCCCCGACGCATTGGGTATGACTCCTAGGTCGGTGATGAACTCCTTCACCCATATTGCTTCATGCGCTGCCTCCGAGGCTGTCATGTATTCCGCTTCACATGTAGATCCAGCCATGACGCTCTGCGTGCAACTGCACCAGCTTACTGCCCCACCATTCAAAATGTACACATATCCGGTTTCTGACTTAGAGTCATCCAGATCTGTGTCGAAGCTAGCATCGACGTAACCTTTTACGACGAGCTCTTCGTCACCTCCATAAACGAGAAACATTTCCTTAGTCCTTTTCATGTACTTCAGGATATTCTTGACCGCTGTCCAGTGTTCCTTGCTGGGATTACTTTGGTACCTTCCTACCAAACTCACGGCAAGGTTTACATCAGGTCTGGTACACAGCATGGCATACATAATAGAACCTATGGCTGAGGCATAGGGGATGACACTCATCTCTTCTATATCTTCTGCCGTGGTCGGACATTGAGCTGAGCTCAATTTCAAACCTTGTAACACAGGTAAGAACCCCTTCTTAGACTGATCCATATTGAACTTCTTCAATATCTTATCAAGGTATGTTCTTTGTGAAAGACCTATGAGGCGTCTTGATCTATCTCTATAGATCTTGATGCCTAATATATATGCAGCTTCTCCAAGGTCCTTCATTGAAAAGCTCTTATTCAAGTAGGCCTTAATGCTGTCCAAGAGTTCTATATCATTTCCCATCAAAAGTATGTCATCTACATATAATATGAGAAATGCTACAGAGCTCCCACTCACTTTCTTGTAAACACAGGCTTCTCCATAAGTCTGCGTAAATCCAAACGCTTTGATCATCTCATCAAAGCGAATGTTCCAACTCCGAGATGCTTGCACCAGCCCATAAATCGAGCGTTGGAGCTTACACACCTTGTCAACATTCTTAGGATCGACAAAACCTTCCGGATGCATCATATACAATTCTTCCTTAAGGAAACCATTAAGGAATGCCGTTTTGACGTCCATTTGCCATATCTCATAATCATAGAATGCGGCAATTGCTAACATGATTCGGACGGACTTTAGCTTCGCTACCGGTGAGAAAGTCTCATCGTAGTCAACCCCTTGAACTTGTCGATAACCCTTAGCGACAAGCCAAGCTTTATAGATGGTCACATTACCATCCGCGTTTGTCTTCTTCTTAAAGATCCATTTATTTTCTATGGCTCGCCGCTCAACAGGCAAGTCAGTCAAAGTCCATACTTCGTTTTAATACATGGATCCTATCTCGGATTTCATGGCTTCTAGCCATTTGTCGGAATCCGGGCCCGCCATCGCTTCTTCATAGTTCGAAGGTTCATCGTTGTCTAACAACATGATTTCCAAGACAGGGTTGCCGTACCAATCTGGTGCGGAACGTGTCCTTGTGGACCTTCGAATTTCAGTAGGAGCTTGATCAGAAGTATCTTGATCGTCATCATTAACTTCCTCTCTAGTCGGTGCAGGCACCTCAGGAACATTTTCTTGAGTTGCGCCATTTTCGAGTTCAAAAGGTAATACTTCATCAAGTTCTACTTTCCTCCCACTTACTTCTTTCGAGAGAAACTCCTTCTCTAGAAAGGATCCATTCTTGGCAACAAAGATCTTGCCTTCGGATCTGAGGTAGAAGGTATACCCAATAGTTTATTTAGGGTATCCTATAAAGACGCATTTTTCCGACTTGAGTTCGAGCTTTTCAGGTTAAAGTTTCTTGACATAAGCATCACATCCCCAAACTTTTAGGAACAACAGCTTAGGTTTCTTCCCAAACCATAATTCATACGGTGTCGTCTCAACGGATTTCGACGGAGCCCTATTTAAAGTGAATGCGGCAGTCTCTAAAGCATAGCCCCAAAAAGATAGCGGTAAATCGGTAAGAGACATCATAGATCGCACCATATCTAATAGAGTGCGATTACAACATTCGGACACACCATTACGCTGAGGTGTTCCAGGCGGCGTGAGTTGTGAAACTATTCCACGTTTTCTTAAGTGTGTGCCAAACTCGTGACTCAAGTATTCTCCTCCACGATCTGATCGCAGGAACTTGATTTTCCTGTCATGTTGATTCTCAACCTCACTCTGAAATTCCTTGAACTTTTCAAATGTCTCAGACTTGTGTTTCATTAAGTAGACATACCCATATCTACTCAAGTCATCAGTGAGGGTGAGAACATAACGATAGCCACCGCGAGCCTCAACACTCATTGGACCGCACACATCAGCATGTATGATTTCCAATAAGTTGGTTGCTCGCTCCATTGTTCCTGAGAACGGAGTCTTAGTCATTTTACCCATGAGGCATGGTTCGCACGTGTCAAATGATTCGTAATCAAGAGACTCTAAAAGTCCATCAGCATGGAGCTTCTTCATGCGTTTGACACCTATGTGACCAAGGCGGCAGTGCCACAAGTATGTGGGACTATCATTATCAATCTTACATCTTTTGGTACTCACACTATGAACATGTGTAGCATTACGCTCGAGATTCATTAAGAATAAACCATTCACCATCGGAGCATGACCATAAAACATATCTCTCATATAAATAGAACAACCATTATTCTCGGATTTAAATGAGTAGCCATCTTGAATTAAACGAGATCCTGATACAATGTTCATGCTCAAAGCTGGCACTAAATAACAATTATTAAGGTTTAAAACTAATCCCGAAGGTAAATGTAGAGGTTGCGTGCCAACGGAGATCACATTGACCTTGGAACCATTCCCGACGCGCATCGTCACCTCGTCCTTCGCCAGTCTCCGCTTATTCCGCAGCTCCTGTTTTGAGTTACAAATGTGAGCAACCGCACCGGTATCAAATACCCAGGAGCTACTACGAGTACTGGTAAGGTACACATCAATTACATGTATATCACATATACCTTTCATGATGCCGGCCTTCTTGTCCGCTAAGTATTTGGGGCAGTTCCGCTTCCAGTGACCACTTCCCTTGCAATAAAAGCACTCAGTCTCGGGCTTGGGTCCATTCTTTGGTTTCTTCCCGGCAGCTTGCTTGCCGGGCGCGGTAACTCCCTTGCTGTCCTTCTTGAAGGCTTTCTTACCCTTGCCCTTCTTGAACTTAGTGGTTTTATTCACCATCAACACTTGATGTTCCTTTTTGACTTCTACCTCTACTGATTTCAGCATTGCAAATACTTCAGGAATGGTCTTTTCCATCCCCTGCATATTGAAGTTCATCACAAAGCTCTTGTAGCTCGGTGGAAGCGACTGAAGGATTCTGTCAATGACCGCGTCATCTGGGAGATTAACTCCCAGCTGAGTCAAGCGGTTATGCAACCCAGACATAGTGAGTATGTGATCACTGACAGAACTGTTTTCCTCCATCTTACAGCTGAAGAACTTGTCGGAGACTTGATATCTCTCGACCCGGGCATGAGCTTGGAAAACCATTTTCAGCTCTTCGAACATCTCATATGCTCCGTGTCTCTCAAAACGCTTTTGGAGCCCCGGCTCTAAGCTGTAAAGCATGCCGCACTGAACGAGGGAGTAGTCATCGGTACGTGCCTGCCAAGCGTTCATAACGTCTTGTTCTGCAGGGAGAACAAGTGCGTCACCTAGCGGTGCTTGTAGGACATAATCTTTCTTGGCAGCTATGAGGATGATCCTCAGGTTCCGGACCCAGTCCGTGTAGTTGCTGCCATTGTCTTTCAGCTTGGTTTTCTCTAGGAACGCGTTGAAGTTGAGGACTACGTTGGCCATTTGATCTACAAGACATATTGTAAAAATTTAGACTAAGTTCATGATAATTAAGTTCATCTAATCAAATTATTCAATGAACTCCCACTTAGATAGACATCCCTCCAGTAATCTAAGTATAACATGATCCGAGTTAACTAGGCCATGTCCGATCATCACGTGAGACGGACCAGTCAACATCGGTGAACATCTTCATGTTGATCGTATCTTCTATACGACTCATGCTCGACCTTTCGGTCTTCTGTGTTCCGAGGCCATGTCTGCACATGCTAGGCTCGTCAAGTCAACCTAAGTGTTTGCATGTGTAAATCTGTCTTACACCCGTTGTATGTGAACGTTAGAATCTATCACACCCGATCATCACGTGGTGCTTCGAAACAACGAACTGTCGCAACGGTGCACAGTTAGGGGGAACACTTTCTTGAAATTATTATGAGGGATCATCTTATTTACTACCGTCGTTCTAAGCAAACAAGATGAAAAACATGATAAACATCACATGCAATCAAATAATAATAGTGACATGATATGGCCAATATCACATAGCTCCTTTGATCTCCATCTTGGGGCTCCATGATCATCTTGTCACCGGCATGACACCATGATCTCCATCATCATGATCTCCATCATCGTGTCTCCATGAAGTTGCTCGCCAACTATTACTTCTACTACTACAGCTAACGTGTTTAGCAATAAAGTTAAGTAATTTACATGGCGTTTCTCAATGACACGCAGGTCATACAAAAAATAAAGACAACTCCTATGGCTCCTGCCGGTTGTCATACTCATCGACATGCAAGTCGTGATTCCTATTACAATAGCATGAACAACTCATACATCACATATATATCATTCATCATTCATCACAACTTTGGCCATATCATATCACAAAGCACTTGCTGCAAAAACAAGTTAGACGTCCTCTAATTGTTGTTGCAAGTTTTACGTGGCTGAAATTGGGTTCTAGCAAGAACGTTTTCTTACCTACGTGAAAGCCACAACGTGATTTGTCAACTTCTATTTACCCTTCATAAGGACCCTTTTCATCAAATCTGCTTCAACTAAAGTGGGAGAGACAGACACCCGCCAGCCACCTTATGCAACTAGTGCATGTCTGTCGGTGGAACCGGTCTCACATAAGCGTACGTGTAAGGTTGGTCCAGGCCGCTTCACCCCACAATACCGTTGAAGCAAAATAAGACTAGTAGCGGCAAGAAAGTTGACAACATCTACGCCCACAACAAATTGTGTTCTACTCGTGCAAAAGGAACTACTCATAAACCTGGCTCTGATACCACTGTTGGGGAACGTTGCAGAAAACAAAAAATTTCCTACGGTTTCACCAAGATCCATCTATGAGTTCATCTAGCAACGAGTAATCGGATTACATCTACATACCTTTGTAGATCACGCGCGGAAGCATTCAAAGAACGGGGATGACGAAGTCGTACTCGACGTGATCCAAATCACCGGAGATCCTAGCGCCGAATGGACGGCACCTCCGCGTTCAACACACGTACGGTCAGCGTGACGTCTCCTCCTTCTTGATCCAGCAAGGGGGGAGGAGAGGTTGATGAAGATCCAGCAGCACGACGGCGTGGTGGTGGATGCAGGGCGTCACAGTAGCAGGGCTTCGCCGTATACTGCAAGAGAGAGAGGTGTAGCAGGGGAGAGGGAGGCGCCAAGACGCAAGGTCTCACTACCCCCTCCCTCCCCCCTTTTATAGGCTCCCCTAGGGGGGGGGGGCGCCGGCCCTAGGAGATGGGATCTCCTAGGCGGGCGGCGGCCAAGGGTGGAGTAGCCCCCAAGGCAAGGTGGGGCGCCCCCCCACCCCTAGGGTTCCAACCCTAGGCGCATGGGGTGGGCCTAGGGGGGCGCAGCAGCCCACTATGGGCTGGTTCCCCTCCCCACTTTGGCCCATGGCGCCCTCCGGGATAGGTGGACCCCCGGGACCCTTCCGGTGGTCCCGGTACAATACCGGTGACCCCGAAACTCTCCCGATGGCCGAAACTGCACTTCCTATATATAATTCTTCACCTCCGGACCATTCCGGAACACCTCGTGACGTCCAGGATCTCATCCGGGACTCCGAACAATTTTCGGGTTACTACATATTCATATCTCTACAACCCTAGCGTCACCAAACCTTAAGTGTGTAGGCCCTACGGGTTCGGGAGACATGTAGACATGACCGAGACGGCTCTCCCGTCAATAACCAACAGCGGGATCTGGATACCCATGTTGGCTCCCACATGCTCCTCGATGATCTCATCGAATGAACCACGATGTCAAGGATTCAAGCAACCCCGTATACAATTCCCTTCGTCAATCGGTATGTTACTTGCCCGAGATTCGATCGTCGGTATCCCAATACCTCGTTCAATCTCGTTACCGGCAAGTCACTTTACTCATACCGTAATGCATGATCCCGTGACCAGACACTTGGTCACTCTGAGCTCATTATGATGATGCATTACCGAGTGGGCCCAGTGATACCTCTCCGTCATACGGAGTGACAAATCCCAGTCTTGATCCGTGTCAACCCAACAAACAGTTTCGTAGATACACGCAGTATACCTTTATAGTCACCCAGTTACGTTGTGACGTTTGGTACACCCAAAGCACTCCTACAGTATCCGGGAGTTAAACGATCTCATGGTCTAAGGAAAAGATACTTGACATTGGAAAACTCTAGCAAATGAACTATATGATCTTGTGCTATGTTTAGGATTGGGTCTTGTCCATCACATCATTCTCCTAATGATGTGATCTCGTTATCAATGACATCCAATGTCCATAGTCAGGAAACCATGACTATCTGTTGATCAACGAGCTAGTCAACTAGAGGCTTACTAGGGACATGTTGGTGTCTAAGTATTCACACATGTATCACGATTTCCGGATAACACAATTATAGCATGAATAAAGACAATTATCATGAACAAGGTAATATAATAATAATGCATTTATTATTGCCTCTAGGGCATATTTCCAACAACAGCGTGGGGAGCGCACCCGAGCAGGCCGAGTTGGAGGGGTGGTCCTCCGAGCTGAAGGTCAGGCCGGCCTTGGGCGCCGCCGGGTCTGGGAGAGCCCCCTGCCGCGTAGAAGCGACGCTGACCCGGCGGATGAAGGGCTTGACGTGGTGACTTGTAGGCGGCGCCTGGGAGCCGCCCAGGAGGGCCGCGGCAACCGAGGGTGTTGGTGTAGCGCGATGGGCGGGGAAGAGGCTGCGGGGCTCTTCCCAAGAGGCCACGGAGGCTGCCGGCAGGTGGAGCAGCCATATGCGCGGAGCGCCGGTGAGGGCCATGGGGAGCCAGTTGGCCGTGACCCTATCATCACCTCCAGCTTCGAGGAGGGCCTCCTCGCTCGCCAGCAAGAAGGCCAGCGGATCTGTCGCGCCGCCGTAGCGCGGCGGTGTCGTTGGCTTGAACTTGTCCAGCCACCGTACCCGTTGCAGGGCTGGGGCCAGGGCTCGAAGCCCCCTGGCCCCCGTGCTGGCGCCGGCGGCCGGAGCGGGCGACGCACTACTCATCGCGAGGCAGGCCGTGGCAGTGGTGGAAGAGAAAACTCCGGTGCACCGCTACCCGGCGCGCCAAATGTCGGATTTCGGGTTCCGGCAGAAACTTGAGGTTCGAACACTTGGGTGCGCGCGGAGATTTCGCCTCCTACCTACCTGCTCCCCTCCGCCTCGCTAAGATCTAAGCTATGGAAAGAACAACACGAGAGACACAGGGTTTATACTGGTTTGGGCCACCATTGTGGTGTAATACCCTACTCCAGTGTGTGGCGTGGTGGATTGCCTCTTGGGCTGATGATGATGAACAATACAAGGAAGAACAGCCTCGTGAGGGTCTGTTCTTGGCTGGGGCGATGAACTGCTGGGAGGAGTTCAGTCACCCTTCTCTCTCTCTCTCTCTGATTTTCGATGCCCTAATTCTTGATTCTCTCCCCCTAAAACTCTCTCTAAAACTCTCTCCGCTCTTGTTCTTCTCCCTCCTTTTGCCCTGTGGGGGGCTGGTCCTATTTATAGAGGCCCTGGTCCTCTTCCCAAATATCGAGCGGGAAGGGAGCCAACAATGGCGGGCTAATTTGAAGGGGGACAGCTAGTACCAGCTATCCTGACAAAAGTAGTCTTCGCCTGCACAAAGCTCTGGTGGTGACGCCGTCTTGGGCTCCACAATGACCTTCGTCTTGCAGTCCTCCTGGTCCTGGTCTTGTTGCACTGAAATGGCAACCTTTGCCTGATGCTGCGGTACTCCGCGGCTGCGCTTTCCCCCTTTGCACCAAAGAGGAAAGGAGGACACTGCACAGGCTGGCACCCGCCTGGCACCCTTGGTCGTCATGGCTTGCGTCACGGGCACCTCATGAGGTACCCCGCCTTGATCTCTCCGCCTCCTCGCGAGCCAGCCTGATGAGGCCGTGCTTGAGGAAGCTCCGCATCGTCCGCCCCGCGAGGCTTGGCCCCTCGCGAGGGTCTTGGGTCTGTGTTGGTGAAGATGGGCCATGTTGGGCCCCCTTTGAGCCACGCCGCAGGCCGCAGGCAGGCAAGTCTGGGGACCCCCGTTCCCAGAACGCCGACAACTCGGACCCAAAGTGACAAGCATTAAGTATGGCAAAGTCATAGCAACATCAATCTAAGAACATAGTGGATACTAGGATTTAGGCCCTAACAAAACTAACTCGATTACATGATGAATATCATCTAACTCCTCACTGACCAGCGAGCCTATGAAGGAATTACTCACTCCCGGTGGGGAGCATCATGGAATTGGCGATGGAGAAGGGTTGGTGATGACGAAGAACGAGGATCCCCCTCTCTGAAGCCACAAACAGACTCCAGATCTGCCCTCCCGAGGAAGAACAGGGCTTGGCGGCGGCTCCGTCTTGTGGATCATGATAATTCTTTCTCCCTATTTTTTTCTAGAAATATGTGATTTTATGGTATCAGGGGGTCGTCAACGGGGCCACCAGGTGGGTACAACCCACTGGGTTGTGCCCACCTAGGGGGCCCTCTCTGGTGGGTCTTGGCTCCAGTAATTCTTATTATTGATATAAAAAATCCTCAAAAAGTTTCGTTCCATTCCGAGAACTTTTATTTCTTCACAAAAACAACACCATGGTAGTTTTGCTGAAAACAACGTCAGTCCTGGGTTAGTTTCATTCAAATCATGCAAATTAGAGTCCAAAACAAGAGGAAAAGCATGATAAAAAGTAGATACCTTGGAGATGTATCAACTCTCCCAAGCTTAAACCTTTGATTGTCCTCAAGCAATTCAGTTCATAAACTGAAAGTGAGAAAGAAAAACTTTTACGAACTCTGTTGCTCTTATTTGCATAAATAAGCTTAAACAGCACCTAGGTTTTTAGCCAGCATTATAACTAACCATGTCAACAATAACTCTTAAAGATTATAATGACTCATATCAATGACATAATCAGCTAGCGAGCAATAATAAGATATCTCAAACGGCAACACGTTGTGAAAACAACCATGATATAATATGACAATAGTGATATCTCGCTAGCCCTTTCTGAGACCGCAAAACATAAATGCAGAGCACCTCCAAAGTTCAAGCAGCAACTGAACATTGTATTCATGGTAGAAAAGATCCAGTCATGATGCACCCAACATTAGCTACACACAATGCATAAATCATGACCGATGTGCTCTACTCAGTTTCTAGTGCTTGTTTTAGAAGGTGGTGACACAACATAAAACTAAATAGAAAGTCCCTTCACAGAGGGAAGTAGTGATTTGTAGAGGTGCCAGAGCTTAGTTTTTAAAACAAAGATAAATGATATTTTGGGACATGCACCCTTCTCATTCACTTCATGACCATCAATTATCAACAGCTTTCATGCTAACCACGCTAGTGGCGGTTCCCAAGCGGTAAAAGTAAAGGTTTTGACTCCATTGAGAATTTTTGTTTAATTATTTTAGAGATGAACTCTTTTTCATGTTTGTAGTTTGGGACTGGGCATCCCTATTACTGCGCATTTTCTCATGCGATGGCGAGTGAATAAACACTCGAACTAAGAATAACCCGCTTAGCATGGAAGATATCGACCACCTCCTATCGTTCCATGCACGATCCAGGCACACAAAATAGATAATTTTTTAGAAGTGTTTTAGAGGTGGCACATGCAAATTTACTTAGGATGGCAGGGTAATACAGTATATAGGTAGGTATGGTGGACTCATCTGGAATAACTTTGGGTTCAAGGTTTTTGATGTACAAGCAGAATCCCCACTTAGTACAGGCGAAGGCTAGCAATTAAGATTGAGAAGCGGCCAGCTAGAGAGCAACAATGATCATAACCATGCATTATGCGTAAGTAACATTGGGTACTATCATGAGTAGGATATGAACACCATGAACATAAACATTATAGAGGCTATGTTGGTTTTGATTCAACTACATGCATGAACATGTACCAAGTCAAGCCACTTGAACATTCAAGAGGAGGATACCATATCATCATACTACATCATAATTATTTTAACGCTACGTTGATATCCAAGATAAATCAATATTAACTCCTAGCTACTTATGCATGGCATGAGAAACTATAATCTCTAATTGTCATTGCAAACATGTTTAATCATAACGGGCTGAATCATGGACGCTAGGTCAAACATATTTACACAGACAAGATAAGTCGAGTTCATACCAGTTTCTCTTTGCCACGGCCTGTCGCCATTATTGCCTTTCACTTGCACGACCGAATGATATGAAAATAATAATAGTGAAAGAGTGCCATGGACTAAGCTGGAATCTGCAAACATTTTATTCAACAAGAGAAGACAAGGTAAAATAGGCTCTTTATTAGTTCAAAAATTATTCATATGAGAGCCACTCAACATTTTCATCGTGGTCTTCTCCTCGGTACAACTCGAATAAAAGAAAATAAATTCAGAGAAACACACTGAAATATTTTTGGAGTTTTGGTTTTCTTGAGCAAGCAAATAAAAGAGAAAAGCAAAAACGAGAAAAACTATTTACACAGGAAATCTCCCAACAAGCAAAAGAAGAATAAGGAAATATTTTTGATTTTCTTTTTAGTACTACTACTAAGCATGCACAGAAAGTAAATTAGCTACAACTAATTTTTTTTTGTTTTTTCTAAAGTTTATCAAACACACAAGAAGAAAGCAAGAAAATAATTCTAAGCATGGATGATATAATGAAAAAGTGTGAACACCGACAAATGAAATAAGTAGACATGAATGTAATGTCGGTGAGAGACACGTACTCTCCCAAGCTTAGGCTTTTGGCCTAACTTGGTAGTCGATCAGTAGCCTGGAGGGTAGTAGGGATCCTGAGGAGCGGGCATCCACTCATCCCACTGCGGAGGTGCCTGGTGTGCTGTCTCAGCAGCAGCCTGAGCATTCCGGTAGGCGATGATATCTGCTGGTATAATCCTATATCCGCCCCTGGAAACAGAATCAAACAAAGCAGGAGCAGGCAATGGAATAACATCACGAGTCCTCACACTAAAAACCAGGTTATATGGAATAAGGATGCGAGGAGATTCGATATCAGTAAAATGGTGGTGATCCATGGCTGCATGGTCTAGGTAAACTTTGGCCAGAGGGAAATCATGAGGGCGTATCTCAACCTCGAAGTGAGCCGCCAAACAAGTAGCATAAATACCACCATTTATTTCACCCTATGAATTATTAAGATGGAGGCGACGAGCCACAATAGCTCCCAAGCTATAGGTGTTGTCGCCCTCTAGTGCTCGACGTAAAACATCAAAGTCTGGTGCACTGAGCGCACCTACTTTCTTTCTAGCAAGCAAGCACTTAGCAACAAATAAAGCAAAATAATGCATGGCAGGAAAGTGTATGCTAGCAGCGTAGTGGCTGACACTCCTCTCTCATCACCCACTGTCAGAGTGCAATAAAAATCCTCAAACCCAGCCGGCCTAGTGTCAGCCAAGTTCCCATCAGACGGGATCAAGCATATGTCACAAAACTCAGTAAGTGGTATCTGATGGTTTTCAGCAAATAAATCAAAGCTCACTTCAGGAGGGTTATTTCTAGGCAAGAAAGTAAAGCTTTGAACAAAGATGTTTGTGAGGATATGGTGCTGGTCACACTCATCTGGGATGAAGTCGTTGAGGCCGGCATTAGCAATATATTGCATGAACTCCTCTAGAATTCTGACCTACTGCAGGAACGGGTTGCGCGGCCATTCGCACGGCCCTACTTCCGCCAACCTCCGAGGGTGGAGATCATTTTCAGAAGACTCCCCAATAACACCCTTGGAGTTCTTCTTAGAGCCAAACTTCCTGAAGAGATTCATGTCTGCGTACAATTTTCTGAAAATAAAAAAAAATTGAGTGACAAAAATTTGTCAATAAAATTTTGTAAGATTGATAGCAACTACTCATAGGGATACATAGAGTCCATAGCAAGCATTCAAACAACTTAGAACACTAAGGATTCAACATGCAATCACATCTACAACAGCACCAAGAGTAGCTAATTGTTCAAAGTATAAGCCATTAAAACAAAAACTAATTGGACAAATGGTGGAGTCACATACCAAGCAACGATCCCCCGAAACAGTTCCGGAAACGGAGCTTCGAGCAAAGAGATTGAAATCTGTGGGTTTGAGCTCAAGAACACGGGTCAGGAGAGAGAGAGCAATGGGGATTCTTTCTGGAGGTAACTGATGATGTGGTATGAAGAGGTAAGTGAGGGGGGCCACATGGGGACCACAACCCAGCAGGGCGCGCCTGGGGGTGCTGGCGCACCCAGGTGGGTTGTGCCCACCTCGTGCACCTCCCTCTGATGTTATTTGCACCAAAAATTCTCAAATATTCAGAAAAATGTATTAAATTTTCAGGGCATTCTGAGAACTTCTATTTTGGGGACATTTTTTATTGCACGGGAAATTCAGAAAACACAGAAAACATGGCATTTTATTTTATTTAACTAATAAAAATAGAGAATAAAAAGTAGGGACAACAAGTAGTTCTTACTAAATTCATCAACTTCATACTGTTCAAAAATGATCCATTAATAAGGTTGATCAAGTCTCATTAACAACCACTTTCGATTAGCATGAAACCGAAGAACTTTCGTAAATCACTAAGTTACTTCAATGGGGATATGAATTTCCCCAACAATAAGTATTTCATATTTCTTTTTGACAGTAGGTAGAGGTATTTGAAAACTTCCAATAGTGATTGTCGAAGATTTTTCAATAAAATTAATACCATTCACTTGGAATTGTTTCTTCGGAAAGTGCACCGTATGCTCATTGCCATTAATATGAAAAGTGACCTTGCTTTATTGCAATCAATAACATCCCCTGCAGAATCCAAGAAGGGTCTACCAAGGATAATCGACATGTTTTCGTCCTCGGGCATCTCAAGTATAAAAAAGTCAGTCAAAATGGTAACATTAGCAACAACAACGAGCACATCCTCACAGATACTGATAGGTATGGCAGTTGATTTGTCAGCCATTTGCAAAGATATTTTAGTAGGTGTGAGTTTATTCAAGTCAAGTCTTTTATATAAAGATAAATGCATAACACTAACACCTGATCCTAAATCACACAAAGCAGTTTTCACATAATTCTTTTTGATAGAGCAAGGTATAGTTGGTATTCCCGGGTCTCCAGGTTTTTTAGGTACTCCATCTTTAAAAGTGTAATTAGCAAGCATAGGGGAGATTTCAGCTTCTGGTAATATTCTCTTATTTGTGGTGATGTCTTTCATATACTTTGCATAAGGAGGCATTTTCAAGATATCAGTCAAGCGAGTATGCAAAAAGACTGGCCTCAGCATTTCAGCAAAGCGTTCAAATTCTTCGTCATCATTCTTTTTAGTTGACTTGGGTGGAAAAGGCATAGGTTTTTGAACCCAAGGTTCTGTTTCTTTACCGTGTTTTCTAGCAACAAAGTCTCTCTTGTCATATCTTTTATTTTTAGCTTGTGGGTTATCAAGATCAACATGTGGTTCTATCTCAACATCATTATCTAGTTCTTTTTCATTGGTTGGTTGAGAGTCTTCATGAACCTCATCATTATATTCTTCATTATCATTAGGTGAGTTTTCATTACCAGATTGAGTTTCAGCATCAGAGATAGAAATTTCATTATCATTATCAGGAGCTTTCTCTATTTCAGGTTCACTAGAGGCATGCAAAGTCCTATCATTTTTCTTTTTCTTTATCTTTTTATTTTTAGAAGGACTAGGTGCACTTGTGTTAGCTCTTCGTGAATCTTTTTCAATTCTTTTAGGGTGTCCCTCAAGATAAAGTGGTTCCTAAGTCATTTTACCTCCTCTAGTTGCAACTCTAATAGCAAAGTCATGCATATTATGATTCATTTCATCAAGTAATTCTCTTTGAGATTTAGCAACTTGTTCTAACTGAGTTTGAACCATAGAAGCATGTTTTCCAACACCTCTAACATCATTTGATATTCTAAATAACAAGTCACTCATGCGAGTAATCATATCAGAATTATATCTCAATTGTTTCATAACATTTGCATCGAAGTGATCTTGTTTCCTAATGTAGTTTTCAAACTCATAAAGGCATTGACTAGGATGCATATTGTGAGGATTATCATAATCATTGAACTTCATAAGATAATTTACCTCTACCACCTTAGGCATTGGTGGTGTATTAAGCCCATGTATTTCTTCAATAGGAGGTAAAATTTTAACATCCTCAGCTTTAATACCTTTTTCCTTCATAGATTTCTTTGCCTCTTGCATATCTTCGGGGGCTGAGATATGGTATACCCCTCTTCTTCAGAGTGGGTTTAGGTGGCGGTTCAGGAATAGTCCAATCATCATAATTTTTCAATATGTTATTCAATAATTCCTAAGCTTGAGCAATAGTTTGTTCCCTGAAAACACAACCAGCACAACTATCTAGGAGGTCCCTAGAAGCATTGGTTAGTCCACTATAGAAGATATTAAGTATTTAATTTTTCTTAAAAGGATGATCAGGCAAAGAACTAAGTAATTGGCAAAGCCCCCCCCCCCAAGCTTGTGGGAGACTCTCTTCTTTAGTTTGCACAAAGTTAAATATTTCCTGTAAGGCAGCTTGTTTCATATGAGCAGGAAAATATTTTTCAGAGAAGTAATAAGTCATGTCCTAGGGACTACACACACAGCCAGGCGCAAGAGTATTGTACCAAGCTTTAGCATCACCCTTTAATGAGAAAGGAAATAATTTTGGACTAAAGTAATAGAGAATTTTCTCATCATGAGTAAAAAGGGTGGCTATGTCATTCAACTTAGTAAGATGTTCCACAACAGTTTTAGTTTCATAACCATGGAAAGGATCAGATTCAACCAAACTAATTAACTCTGGGTCGACAGAGAATTCATAATCCTTATCATCAATAAAGATAGGTGAATTAGCAAACTTAGGATCACATTTCATTCTAGCATTCCGAGATTTTTCTTTATACTTGTGTAGTAATTTCTATAGATCATCTCTATCATTGCAAGCAAGAATATCTCTAGTTGTTTCTTCACTCATAACATAACCTTCTGGTACCTTAGGCAATTCATATCTAGGAAGGCTAGTTCTAGCAGGAGTTTCAGGAGATTCAGTTTCAAGCTCAACACTATGTTGTATAACTCTAGCAATTTGTTTATCAAGAAATTCACCAAGTGGCACATCATCATTATCAAGCAAGGTACTAGCATCATCATAAGCATCATTCATAGTAGAAGTATCATCATCTATAACTTGCGACATATCAGAATTAATAGCATGTGGTGGTGTTGCAAGTTTACTTATAACAAAAGGTGAATCTAAAGCAGAACTGGATGGCAGTTCCTTACCTTCCCTCGTCTTTGAGAGAAATATCTTAGTCTTAGCATCCTTCAGATTATGATAATATGATAATAGTCCCAAGTGACTCAAAAAATATAGCTATGCTCCCTGGCAACGGCGCCAGAAAAGGGTCTTGGTAACCCACAAGTATAGGGTGTCGCAACAGTTTTTGAGGGTAGAGTATTCAACCCAAATTTATAGATTCTACACAAGGGGAGCCAAAGAATATTTGAAGGTATTAGCAGCTGAGTTATCAATTCAACCACACCAGGAGATTAATTATCTGCAGCAATGTGATGAATAGCAAAGTAGTTTGATAGTTTTGATAGTAGTGAAAACAGCAATAGTAACAGTAACAGTGATAGCACTAATTTTGTAGCAAGTGTAACAGTGATGATAGTAGTAATAACTTAGCAAAAACAATATGGAAAAGTTCGTAGGCATTGGATCGGTGACTTATTGGATGATATTCATCATGAGACAGTTATAACCTAGGGCGATACGGCACTAGCTCCAGTTCATCGATATAATGTAGATATGTATTCCGTAAATAGTCATACATGCTTTATTAAAAGAACTTGCATGACATCTTTTGTCCTACCCTCCCATGGCAGCGGGCTCCATATTGGAAACTAAGGGATATTAAGGCCTCCTTTTAATAGAGAACCGGAACACAGCATTAACACATAGTGAATACATGAACTCCTCAAACTACGGTCATCACTGGGAGTGGGCCTAGTTGTTGTCACTCCAGGGTTGCCGGATCATAACACATAGTAGGTGACTATAACTTGCAAGATCGGATCTAGAACATGGATATAATGATGAATTCATAAACGGTTCAGATCTGAAACCTTCGCACCCGGGCCCAAAGTGACAAGCATTAAGCATGGCAAAGTCATAGCAACATCAATCGAAGAACATAGTGGATACTAGGGATCGGGCCCTAACAAAACTAACTTGATTACATGATGAATCTCATCCAACTCCTCATCGACCAGCGAGCCTACGAAGGAATTACTCACTCCCGGTGGGAAGCATCATGGAATTGGCGATGGAGAAGGGTTGGTGATGACGAAGAACGAAGACCCCCCTCTCAGGAGCCCCAAACGGACTCTAGATCTGCCCTCCCGAGGAAGAACAGGGCTTGGCGGCGGCTCCATCTCGTGGATTGCAATAATTCTTTCTCCCTAATTTTTTTGTGGAAATATGTGATTTTATAGTATCAGGGGGTCGTCAGCGGGGCCACCAGGTGGGTACAACTCACCTGGGCATGCCAGGAGAGGGGGCGTGCCCTGGTGGGTTGTGCCCACCCAGGGGCCCCACTATGGTGGGTCTTGGCTCCAGTAATTCTTATTATTGATATAAAAAAAAACCTGAAAAAGTTTCGTTCCATTCCGAGAACTTTTATTTCTGCACAAAAACAACATCATGGTAGTTCTGCTGAAAACAGCGTCAGCCCGGGGTTAGTTTCATTCAAATAATGCAAATTAGAGTCCAAAACAAGAGGAAAAGTGTGAGAAAAAGTAGATACGTTGGAGACGTATCACTATCTTCCTTAGAAAATGTATGAGAAAGTGGTATCTTGGTATAGATACGTGACATGAAGATGTATGAACGACTAATGTTATGTTTGGTAATTTGTTAATCTAGTCATCACATTTTAAATTAGGTACAAAACTATGTCACACAGATATACTATGTTATACATGCATACAATATACAAAATTCGGTGAATACCCACCAGTTAAGGTTGTTTTCATTAAATCAACAACTAAACAACCTCTTATCACACCTCAGACAACAAGTTTGCCAAATGGCTACAATGATCAGTAATAGGTTCCCCACACAACAACTCCTCTCAGCAGATAACCGATGGCCTACTCTTTTTTGTAGGACATAGCCCAACCAAACACCCTTCTATGAATTTTATCGTGTGACCATCATGACCAATGGAACTCACGCAGGAAGAATGTGGTATTATGATACCGCGGGTTGCTGACCCTAATATTTTGTATTTTTGGTGTGTGTCAACCTTTTGAATTTTCTATGCATAGTTTCCTGATCCGTCAATGGTGGCGGAGATAAAGGTGTCAAGTTTGTTTTGCAAATTCTTCTCTATATTCCTTCTTTTGTGCTTTTGGTCTTCTTATGTGAAATTATAACAAGGATACAACAGTTTGGTAGTCAGTCTTGAAAAGGGTGTGAGCCTGGTTACAATGTGTTCAATGATTCTATGTTCCCACCTATTGTGGTTAGTGGACAATGTGGCTCATCAAAATGTTTGGGGTCGTTGCTGCTTGAGCATTGTAATTTGATCTTCTGTAACTTCTTCACCCAGTAGGCAGATGAATGTTGAGATAAACAATGTGAAATTATAATAGTTTCATTTTGAGTTGATCTAGTGGATCACAATTAATGTCACATCTACTATATCCTTCTAAAAGATATTATCCGCCAGTCAAAGAACTAGAAAATTGCATCTGAAAATGTGTTATCCACCAAACAATTTGACAAATAACAAACCCAAAGGCAACAAAAGAGCAATCTAGACAAACATTTGGTAAAAGCAAAAGTTCAACACCAAGTTTTACATACAAGTCCTCATAATAAAAGTCCATTGGAAACAATGCGACAAATGACCAGAAAAGCATTAAGCACATAGGCTCATATTCCATTCGCATTCTGGCAAGGACTATAACATCAAGATCTTCTAGACAATGGGACTCAATCCCTAAGTCATTGTGATTCCATTGGATGCTCATCTCTTTTTTCACACATCCATAAATACACAGGTCTTATAGTGTCCAATAGTTTCTTTTAAAATCACAACAACCAACTATTTTCATTCGCTTCATGAAACAGTAAATAAACACATCACATAGTTCTTATAGTGTCCAACGATTTCTTTAAAAAAATCACAACAACCAACTATTTTCAGTCTCTTAATGAAATAGTAAATAAACAAATCACATAGTTCTTATAGTGTCTCACGGTTTCTTTAAAAAAATCACAACAATAAGCTATTTTCAATCTCTTACTGAAGCAAAATAAATAAACAAACAACATGGTTCTTATAGTGTATGTTTCCTAAAATTGACAACAACCACATAATGGAACAAAGTATAAAATTGCTAGCGGAATTTTATATTTTAATAAACATATCTTTTTTTGAGAAACACAGGACAAACGCATATACTCACATACATGCACATACACTCATCTTCATAAAGGCTCTCACACACACCCTACCCCTATAAGCACCTTCAAGAGACTGAGCCGGTGGGTCTTGAGGTTGACGAAGAGACCACGGGCTCCTCGCTATTGACGAAAACGTCGTCTCTCATGTAAAGAACACTCTGCCTTTATGAGACACACAAGTTTCAAACCAAAGGTCTGATTCTTGGTGGGGGAGTACAACCATCCTCCTAACCAACCAATCACATATTGGTTCTCCGATAAACATATTTAAAAACCTTTTGCCATTTCTATTACAACAATGGTGAGTTTCAGCGGGAAAACAGTATGAGAAACAAATACTGTCGGTGTTCTGGGAACGGGGGTCCCCAGGCTTGCCTGCCTGCGACCCACGGCGTGGCTTTGCTAGCAGGCCTATACGACCCATATTCATCAACAAGGCATTCAAGACCCTCGCGAGGGGCCAAGCCTCACGAGGCGTACGATGCAAGACCTCATCAGGAGCGGCCCCGCCAGGCTGGCTCGTGAGGGGCGGAGAGTTCAAGTCTAGGCAAACCTCGCGAGGTTCTAGTGACGTGAGCCATGACGATCGAGACCAGGCGGACGCCAGCGCGTGCAGCGTCCTTGTTTCCTCTTTGGTGCTAAGGGGGCAAGCGCAAGCGCAGAGTACCGAGGCATCAAGCAAAGTTTTTCATATTGGTGCAACAAGACCAAGACCAGCAGGATGGCAAGACGGAGGTCACCATGGAGCCCAAGACGGCGTCACCACCAGAGCCTTTTGCAGGCGAAGACCACTTTTGTTAGGATAAACTATACTAGCTGCCCCCTTTCAAATTGGCCGTTGTTGGCTCTCTTCCCACTCAATATTTCGGGAGAGGACCAGGGCCTCTATAAATAGGACTAGCCACCACCCTAGCTAGGGGCACCCGATCGATTGGAGACAAATCAATAGAGACACATCAAGAGGGTGAATCAAATCCTCACACACACAAGTTCGCCAAGCACAAGAGCACCTCAACCTCAGGCGGCTGTTCTTCCCCTTGTACTGTTCATCCTCATCCCGAGAGGCAATCCACCACCACCACACTGGAGTAGGGTATTACACCACAACGGTGGCCCGAACCAGTATAAATCTTGTGTCCTTTGCGTTGTGAGTTCGTCAAGTTAGTTCGTAAGATCTTAGCCGAGGTAGGACGTGGATCGGTAGGGGGGAATCTTCACACGCACCCCAGTGTTCGAACCTTATGGGTTTTGCCGGAACCCGTGATCAGACACCTGGCGCGCCAGGTAGGAGTGCGCCGAAGCTTCCCTTCCGTCGCTTGATACGTCTCCAACGTATCTATAATTTTTGATTACTCCATGCTATATTATCTACTGTTTTGAATGTTTAGGGGTTTTATTATACACTTTTATATCATTTTTGGGACTAACTTATTAACCCAGAGCCCAGTGCCAGTTTCTGTTTTTACCTTGTTTTAGGGTTTCAAATAAAAGGAAAATCAAACGGAGTCCAATTGACCTGAAACTTCACGGAACTCATTTTTGGAAGGGAAGAAGCCCAGAAGACTTTGCGTGCATGTCGGGGGACCTACGAGGAGGCCACGAGGCAGGGGGCGCGCCCTACACCCTCGTGGCCCATTGTGGCCCCCCTCACGTACTTCTTCCGCCTATATATCTCCATATACCCTAAAAACATCCGAACACACAATAGATCGGGAGTTCCTCTGACAGAAGCCTCTTTAGCCACCGAAAGCCAATCTAGACCCGTTTTGGCACCCTGCCGGAGGGGGAATCCTTCTCCGGTGGCCATCTTCATCATCCCGGTGCTCTCCATGACGAGGAGGGAGTAGTTCTCCCTCGGGGCTGAGGGTATGTACCAGTAGCTATGTGTTTGATCTCTCTCTCTCTCTCTCGTGTTCTTGATTTGGCACGATCTTGATGTATCACGAGCTTTGCTATTATAGTTGGATCTTATGTTTCTCCTCCCCCTCTTCTCTCTTGTAATTAATTGAGTTTCCCCTTTGAAGTAATCTTATCGGATTGAGTCTTTAAATATTTGAGAACACTTGATGTATGTCTTGCGTGGGATACCCGTGGTGACAATGGGGTATTCTAATGATCCACTTGATGTATGTTTTGGTGATCAACTTGCGGGTTCCGCCCATGAACCTATGCATAGGGGTTGGCACACGTTTTCATCGTGATTCTCCGGTAGAAACTTTGGGGCACTCTTTGAGGTCCTTTGTGTTGGTTGAATAGATGAATCTGAGATTGTGTGATGCATATCGTATAATCATACCCACGGATACTTGAGGTGACATTGGAGTATCTAGGTGACATTAGGGTTTTGATTGATTTGTGTCTTAAGGTGTTATTCTAGTACGAACTCTAGGGCTGTTTGTGACACTGATAGGAATAGCCCAACGGATTGATTGGAAAGAATAACTTTGAGGTGGTTTCGTACCCTACCATAATCTCTTCGTTCGTTCTGCACTATTAGTGACTTTGGAGTGACTCTTTGTTGCATGTTGAGGGATAGTTATGTGATCCAATTATAATATTATTGTTGAGGGAACTTACACTAGTGAAAGTATGAACCCTAGGCCTTATTTCCTATCATTGCAATACCGTTTACGCTCACTTTTATCATTAGTTACCTTTCTGTTTTTATAATTTCAGATTACAAATACCTTTATCTACTATCCATATACCACTTGTATCACCATCTCTTCGCCGAACTAGTGCACCTATACAATTTACCATTGTATTGGGTGTGTTGGGGACACAAGAGACTCTTTGTTATTTGGTTGCAGGGTTGCTTGAGAGAGACCATCTTCATCCTACGCCTCCCACGGATTGATAAACCTTAGGTCATCCACTTGAGGGAAATTTGCTACTGTCCTACAAACCTCTGCACTTGGAGGCCCAACAACGTCTACAAGAAGAAGGTTGTGTAGTAGACATCAAGCTCTTTTCTGACGCCGTTGCCGGGGAGGTGAGTGCTTGAAGGTATATCTTTAGATCTTGCAATAGAGTCTTTTAGTTTCTTGTTTTATCACTAGTTTAGTTTATAAAAGAAAACTATAAACAATGGAATTGAGTTTGTCTCATATGCTTCATCTTTTTAATATCTATCATGAAAATAAGGATTCCGATAATTGTGCTCAAGTGCTAGAAGAAGAATGCATTAGAATGTTTGGCACTAAATATTTGAATGATGAGCATGATTGCAATGTTGTTATTGTGAATTCCTTGAATTTCTATGATGCTAATTATGTGCAAAGCCACAAGCTTGGGGAAGCTATGTTTGATGAAGATGATATTTTTTGTCCCCCAAGTTTTGATGAGCAAATTTATTATGATGAAAGCATGCCTCCTATCTATGATGATTATTGTGATGACACGTATGCTTTAAAGAACAACTACAACAATGAAATTTGTCATCTTGATCTTAATTTTCAATCACATGATAGTTATTTTGTTGAGTTTGCTCCCACTACTATTCATGAGAAGAAATTTGCTTATGTGGAGAGTAATAAAAATTCTATGCTTGTAGATCATGAAAACAATGTTTTAGGTGCTGGTTATATAGTTGAATTCATTCATGATGCTACTCAAAATTATTATGAGGGAGGACCATATGCTTGTAGGAGTTGCAATAATATCAAGTTTCCTCTCTATGTGCTTAAAGTTTTGAAGTTATGCTTGTTTTGCCCTCCTATGCTAGTTGATTATTGTTCCCACAAGTTGTTTGATCACAAAATCCCTATGCATAGGAAGTGGGTTAGACTTAAATGTGCTAGTCATATTATTCATGATGCTCTCTTTATGTTTCAATTCTTATCCTTTATGTGAGCATCATTGAAATCATCATGCCTAGCTAGGGGCATTAAACGATAGCGCTTGTTGGGAGGCAACCCAACTTTATTTTTGTTCCTTGATTTTTGCTCCTCTTTAGTAATAAATAATTCATCTAGACTCTGTTTAGATGTGGTTTTATTCTTTTAATTAGTGTTTGTGCCAAGTAGAACCGTTGGGAAGACTTGGGGAAAGTCTTTGTGATCATGCTGTAAAAAACAGAAACTTTAGCGCTCATGAGAATTGCTGCCATTTTTATTTGGAGAGTGATATTTAGTTAATTCTTTTTGCAGATGATTAATAGATAAATTACTCTGGTTCAGCAATTTATTTGAGAATTTTATGAGTTCCATAAGTATACATTTGATCCAGATTACTACAGACTGTTCTGTTTTTGACAGATTCTGTTTTTCGTGTGTTGTTTGCTTATTTTGATGAATCTATGGCTAGTAAAAGAGTTTATAAACCATAGAGAAGTTGGAATACATTAGGTTCAACACCAATATAAATAAATAATAAGTTCATTACAGTACCTTGAAGTAGTGTTTTGTTTTCTTTCGCTAACGGAGCTTACGAGTTTTCTGTTAAGTTTTGTGTTGTGAAGTTTTCAAGTTTTGGGTAAGGATTCGATGGACTATGGAATAAAGAGTGGCGAGAGCCTAAGCTTGGGGATGCCCAAGGAACTAAAAGGTAATATTCAAGGATAACCAAGAGCCTAATCTTGGGGATGCCCCGGAAGGCATCCGCTCTTTCGTTTTTGTTCATCGGTAACTTTACTCGGAGCTATATTTTTATTCGCCACATGATATGTGTTTTGCTTGGAGCGTCAATTTATTTTTTTAGGATTTTCTTTATTTTATTTAGAACAATGTTTTGCATCTTTTATTCCAATAAAAGTGGCATTGATAGCCTTTACTATGCCTATGTTACAAGTATACATGTTGCTGTTTGAAAACAGAAAGTTTACCGCTGTTGCAATAATTTCCTCGGAAATTCAGAATGTGATAAGATGTTGAAACCTTTTTAATATTAATCTATGATAAATTTAATACAGTGGGAATTTTCTTTCATAATTTTTGGAGCTAGGGAAGTATGGATGTTGCAGCATTCTTTACAGACTGTCCTGTTTAGGCAGATTGCTGTTATGTTTTGCATTGTTTGCATATGTTTGCTTCTTTAATGATTCTATTTGAGGATAGGACTATTGAATATGCAGAGGCATTTAGTATTCAATGTTAAATAATAATTTTAGTGATTTTCTACAGTAGACTATGATAAGGTTTTTGCAATGGTTTATACTAACTTATCTCACGAGTCCTTGTTGAGTTTTGTGTGGATGAAGCTTTTGAGATTTAGGGAGACCGTGATATGAGAGGAATTAAGGAGACACAAAAGCTCAAGCTTGGGGATGCCCAAGGCATCCCAAGATAATATTTCAAGAAGTCTCAAGCATCTAAGCTTGGGGATGCCCCGGTTGGCATCCCACCTTTCTTCTTCAACAACTATCGGTTAGTTTCGGTTGATCGTAAGTTTTTGCTTCTTCACATGATGATTGCTATTCTTAGAATGTCATTTAATTTTTCTTTGCTTGCTGTTTTAATAAAATACCAAGATCTGAAATTCTTAAATGTTAGAGAGTCTTCACATAGTTTCATAATTATTCAACTACTCATTGATATTCACTTATATCTTTCGGAGTAGTTTGTCATTCGCTCTAGTGCTTCACTTATATCTTTTAGAGCATGGTGGTAGTTTTATTTTGAAGAAATAGATGAACTCTCATGCTTCACTTATATTATTTTGAGAGTCTTAAATAGCATGGTAATTTGCTTAAAATCCTAATATGCTAGGTATACAAGATTAATAATAAAACTTTCTTATGAGTGTATTGAATACTAAGAAAAGTTTGATGCTTGATGATTGTTTTGAGATATGGAGGTAATAATATCAAAGTCGTGCTAGTTGAGTAGTTGTGAATTTGAGAAATGCTTGTGTTGAAGTTTGCAAGTCCCGTAGCATGCACGTATGGTAAACGTTATGTAACAAATTTGAAACATGAGGTGTTATTTGATTGTCCTCCTTATGAGTGGTGGTCGGGGACGAGCGATGGTCTTTTCCTACCAATCTATCCCCCTAGGAGCATGCGCGTAGTGCCGAGGTTTTTGATGACTTATAGATTTTTGCAATTAGTATGTGAGTTCTTTATGACTAATGTTGAGTCCATGGATTATACGCACTCTCCCACTTCCATCATTCCTAGCCTCTTCGGTACCGTGCATTGCCCTTTCTCACATCGAGAGTTAGTGCAAACTACGCCGGTGCATCCAAACCCCGTGATATGATACGATCTATCACACATAAACCTCCTTATATATTCCTCAAAACAGACACCATACCTACCTATTATGTCATTTCCATAGCCATTCCGAGATATATTGCCATGCAACTTTCCACCGCTCCGTTTATTATGACACGCATCATCATTGTCATATTGCTTTGCATGATCATGCAGTTGACATCATATTTGTGGCAAAAGCCACCATTCATAATTCTTCCATACATGTCACTCTTGAGTCATTGCATATCCCGGTACACCGCCGGAGGCATTCATATAGAGTCATACCTTGTTCTAGTATCGAGTTGTAATCATTGAGTTGTAATAGAAGTGTGATGATCATCATTTTCTAGAGCATTGTCCCAAGTGAGTAATAAAAAAAGAGAAAGGCCATAAAAAAAGAAGGCCCAAAAAAAGAAGAGAAAGGCCATAAAAAAAGAAAAGGCCCCAAAAAAATGAGAGAAAAAGAGAGAAGGGACAATGTTACTATCGTTTTACCACACTTGTGCTTCAAAGTAGCACCATGATCTTCATAGTAGAGAGTCTCTCGTGTTATCACTTTCATCTACTAGTGGGAATTTTTCATTATAGAACTTGGCTTGTATATTCCAACAATGGGCCTCCTCAAGTTCCCTAGGTCTTCGTGAGTAAGCAAGTTGGATGCACACCCACTAGTTTCTTTTGTTGAGCTTTCATACATTTTTAGCTCTAGTGCATCCGTTGCATGGCTATCCCTACTCCTTGCATTAACATCAATCAATGGGCATCTCCATAGCCCATTGATTAGCCTCGTTGATGTGAGACTTTCTCCTTTTTGTCTTCTCCACATAACCCCCATCATTATATTCTATTCCACCCATAGTGCTATATCCTTGGTTCGCGCTCATGTATTGCGTGAAAGTTTATAGGTTTGAGATTACTAAAGTATGAAACAATTGCTTGGCTTGTCATCGGGGTTGTGCATGACGAGAGCATTCTTGTGTGATGAAAATGGAGCATGACTAAACTATATGATTTTGTAGGGATGAAATTTCTTTGGCCATGTTATTTTGAGAAGACATGATTGCTTAGTTAGTATGCTTTAAGTATTATTATTTCTATGTCAATATGAACTTTTATCTTGAACCTTTCAGATCTGAATATTCATACCACAATTAAGAAGAATTACATTGAAATTATGCCAACTAGCATTCCACATCAAAAATTCTTTCTTTTATCATTTACCTACTCGAGGACGAGCAGGAATTAAGCTTGGGGATGCTGATACGTCTCCAACGTATCTATAATTTTTGATTGCTCCATGCTATATTATCTACTATTTTGAATGTTTATGGGCTTTATTATACACTTTTATATCATTTTTTGGACTAACTTATTAACCCAGAGCCCAGTGCCAGTTTCTGTTTTTACCTTGTTTTAGAGTTTTAAAGAAAAGGAAAATCAAACGGAGTCCAATTGACATGAAACTTCACGGAACTCATTTTTGGAAGGAAAGAAGCCCAGAAGACTTGGAGTGCACGTCGGGGGACCTACGAGGAGGCCACGAGGCAGGGGGCGTGCCCACCCCCCTAGGGCGCGCCCTCCACCCTCGTGGGCCCCTCGTGCCCCCCCTGACGTACTTCTTCCACCTATATATATCTCCATATACCCTAAAAATATCCGAACACACAATAGATCGGGAGTTCGGCCGCCAGAAGCCTCCGTAGCCACCGAAAGCCAATCTAGACCCATTCCGGCACCCTACCGGAGGGGGAATCCTTCTCCGGTGGCCATCTTCATCATCCTGGTGCTCTCCATGACGAGGAGGGAGTAGTTCTCCCTCAGGGCTGAGGGTATGTACCAGTAGCTATGTGTTTCATCTCTCTCTCTCATGTTCTTGATTTCGCACGATCTTGATGTATCGTGAGCTTTGCTATTATAGTTGGATCTTATGTTTCTCCTCCCCCTCTTCTCTCTTGTAATGAATTGAGTTTCCCCTTTGAAGTAATCTTATCGGATTGAGTCTTTAAAGATTTGAGAACACTTGATGTATGTCTTGCGCGGGATACCCGTGGTGACAATGGGGTATTCTATTGATCCACTTGATGTATGTTTTGGTGATCAACTTGCGGGTTCCGCCCATGAACCTATGCATAGGGGTTGGCAGACGTTTTCTTCGTGATTCTCCGGTAGAAACTTTGGGGCACTCTTTGAGGTCCTTTGTGTTGGTTGAATAGATGAATCTGAGATTGTGTGATGCATATCGTATAATCATACCCACAGATACTTGAGGTGACATTGGAGTATCTAGGTGACATTAGGGTTTTGATTGATTTGTGTCTTAAGGTGTTATTCTAGTACGAACTCTAGGGCTGTTTGTGACACTGATAGGAATAGCCCAACAGATTGATTGGAAAGAATAACTTTGAGGTGGTTTCATACCCTACCATAATCTCTTCGTTCGTTCTCTGCTATTAGTGACTTTGGAGTGACTCTTTGTTGCATATTGAGGGATAGTTATGTGATCCAATTATAATATTATTGTTGAGGGAACTTACACTAGTGAAAGTATGAACCCTAGGCCTTATTTCCTATCATTGCAATACCGTATACGCTCCCTTTTATCATTAGTTACCTTGCTGTTTTTATAATTTCAGATTACAAATACCTTTATCTACTATCCATATACCACTTGTATGACCAAATCTTCATCGAACTAGTGCACCTATACAATTTACCATTGTATTGGGTGTATTGGGGACACAAGAGACTCTTTGTTATTTGGTTGCAGGGTTGCTTGAGAGAGACCATCTTGATCCTATGCCTCCCACGGATTGATAAACCTTAGGTCATCCACTTGAGGGAAATTTGCTACTGTCTTACAAACCTCTGCACTTGGAGGCCCAACAACGTCTACAAGAAGAAGGTTGTGTAGTAGACATCATCGCTCCACGTCACGTCACTTCATCGTCTCCATGGCGGACGCACGCCGCGTCCGCGCCGAGCGCCGGGCTGCCCTCGTCATCCGCGTTGCTCAGATGGCCCCTGTCGGCGGGCCACCTCGTCGCTCTCCGTCGCCTGCCGCCATCGTCCCGGCGGGGAACAAGCAGCAAGCATCCTCTCTGCACCCCTCGGTGCGACCGGAC